>NW_008752173.1:210879-251947 GCF_000715545.1 Opisthorchis viverrini | reverse complement strand
GGACAACTTTCAGGTGCTGTCAGCACGAACTACCATACTCCTGCTTCTTGAGGTATTGGCCGTTACTTGTTGACACTAATGCTTTAGGGTCGTACTTCTGTGACGTTCGCTGGAGCTAACCTGCTCTCGATTCTCTCACAAATGTTGCCCAACGGACCACCCAGAGGCAACTATAAACGGGTATCCAATCAAGCAGAGTCACTTCTGCTTGTTTGCCCGGCATATCAAGCTGCAGCGGTCTGTGCATCACCAAAGTTGCACAGCCCGGGCCCGAAAGAGAGCACTGGGCCAGTCAGTTCAATTACAGCACTTGAGTTATGCGTCCTTGTTTCTGACAAACAACAAACACCAATGCAGAGAAAACCCAGCGTACAAGCAAGAGTCACCTGTTGACCTGCTTCCTTCAGTCTGCGAACACTGAAGGTGGTTAAGTAGATAGCCTTTCGAATTTGAAAACAGACTTCGAAATCCTTAGCGTTTTGACTGAACTCGGACGTAGAGAAGCCTAAGCTGGGTGTGATGCAGGGCAAGAAAAAGGGTCAGTCTTAGTGTTGAGACCTTTAACGAACGTGTTCGAAATTGGGTAAAGGAGAGCGAAGTGGAAAAATATGAATGTGTAAGGAGGAATGTGTTAGTAGTAGAAGATATTCACTTCCCCACCCCTGTGTGTGCAGCAAGAAAGGCGATCCGTTTGGTAGCACCGATGTGTTTGTAGGTGGCTGTAGGTAGCTGTAGGTGTCATAGTTGTACGAGAGCTGGGATACTGCCAGGGGGCCAACGCCTAAACAGGGGCCGATTAAGGTCCTCAACCAAAGCCTTTGACTCAATAGCCTAACCTCAAGGCGGCGCTGTTGGGCTGGAAATGCAAGTAATTTACCAGTTTTACGTAACACGTCGCCACACATGCTCCAACTCCCAACCCGGTAGGCCGGAAGACAATGTTCGTCAGATCTATACCCATCGACTAACCTGGTGTGGAAGACTCTGGAAGACCCTCCAATATAGTTCAGTGGGTCGCAGAGGTACACAAACCGCCACATTATGCTTTGCAAGCAAACTATTTATCAGTTGTTTCTTCAACGAGCTTCCGCACGCGCTTTGCTAGGGAACCAAATTATCTGGCTGAATTTAGTCATCACAATTGTCTGAGTAGAGGGCGTAACAAATTAATATTGAAGCACTTACATTAAAGTAAAACGCAAAGGTAAAGTAAAATGCTATGTTTTGTTCTCTAGATAAGGGCGCTTGTAGCATACCGCTACGCATTGTATTTGTATGGTCTGGAACAGTTTGAGGTAATCAAATTCATATTTCTTCGAAGGGGGGTCATTATCAACTTGGCAGTAAGCAGGCAGAAACTTTTGATTTTTGAAACGATACACTAAAGTTCAATTCGAATATCTCAAACAAGCGATGCCGCATGAATAGATTACCAGGTACTTGTGCATCACTTTCCTCCTGATGATCATGTAAGTAAGCGCAGACATAGAATGGTACGTTCACGATTATTAGAGCATCAAACTTCAAGCACTTTACAAACTCATGGTAATTCATTAAGGCTGGAGTAAATGTTACTACTCTTTACGCAAACTACGGAGTGCGTCACAGTCAACCTTGAACTCTTGGCTTACATATCCTCACCACTAGTTACTAAGGCGTTGATATTTCTTCAAGCATGGGTAATATGCATTTCAGTTTTCAAATCAAATTTAATTACTTTCCGGAAGTTCTGAAAATACCTGTAATTGGCACTACGGTTGAGAAGTTGTTTACATACTCGTGTATGGGTTTCTAAAAATTCATCATAATTCCTGGGCATTTTAGTCGACCCGATGATGCGTAAGTTCATTTCGGTATTTAAGGTGTAGTTGTGCCGACACACTTTGTTTAACTTTGGCTTCCGGTTATTTTGCAGTTGGCACTGCTTGCATTTTAGTAGATTCCTGATAATCTGAATTTGCAAAGGCCGGAGTAGGTCAGTAACCGCAGCCCCAGATATAGTCAATGATCATGCGTTAACTGACGGGGGGCTCTCTGTCTTCTTTGAAGGCAAAACGTTGACAGAGAACACCATATGCTGAACGAAATTCCTTAAGATGCCAAAAGCCAGTATTCATGATTACGAATAGCTCAAACAAAACAAAAAGAGTTTAAAGTGGAAAAAATATTTATTTCCGCAAAAATGACATAATCAGGTGCTACGTTTCAAAGTTACAGTTAGATTTTAAGCTCAGACTAGATTATTTCTTTGCATCTTAGAGATACAAACCGGTAAAATAAAGAGCAGTTTTTCAAGCCACTGACGCAGTCTATCTGAGTACTTCTCAACCGTTAAAACAATATAAAAGTCCACTATTTAAAAATTAAACTTTCAAAACCCCCCACGGGACCGTATCTCACAGTGTCGAGGGACTCTGCGTGACGGTTCTTATTGTCTTGGGCTTAATTAATCTGACCTTGTATAAGTAAAATCATGACAAGCGATGTCGTTATAATTCTTTGCCACTGTTTACATTTTTATTTGGGGTCTCCTAGCATCGCTTTCCAGTGAAGGTTAGTCCCTTCTTCCTTTTGATTCACCACTTGGGCTTTTTAGGTAAACAATATACAAGTGCAAAAGATACACTATATTTTGTCCTTCATTCATGGTCATATATTTTGCGATCCTTCACCATGTGATGTCCCTTGAGGAAATAAGCAGGCAGCGTTTTCATAGATGGAAACACATTGAATGGAAAACATTGCATCATTAGGGGATCATATTTACGCTGTGACCTTTTCTACACAATGTTAGCCGTCAGTCACCCCTCAATTTATAACAAATGTAGAGGCCTAGATGTATTCGAAGGGCTGGCGTACAAATAATTATTAGTTTGACTTTCGGGTTCCCGTATTTATGGCTGATTACCAAGTGCCCGACCAACGTCGGACTCAACACTCAACCCCAAGTTTGTGTACTTCCTATACATTTATTAATAATCGATAGATAAAAGCGATAACACTTAGCACCCTTTGTTGCCCTAAATTATTTAATGTGTCAAAACCTTTTGTAAACTTAGATATTTATGTGTACAGAGGAATAATGAACATAAACACAACGTCCCTAATATGAGAGGAGATTTATGACACAGTTGTTCAATAAGTGTGTGTCGTGACTTTGTGCGTTCCCGGTTGAATTTCCCACCCCCAAATTTAAAACCATTGCTTTGGGTTGCAGAATACGACTTAATCACCACGTTGAGTAAGTTGGCCTTTATCATGCATTATTGGGCTAATAATCTGTCTTTCTTTTGCTGGCTTAAATTGCTGATCCGAAAACACTACGATGTTTGGTTTTCGAACGCTCAATTTTAGGATATATTTAAGCAAAACAAAACCATAAATGCACATATCACTCCTGCAAACTTGCTAGTGAATTCTCGTGTTATTCTATACATCATGCAAGCTCATAGGTGGCTGATGACCACAGACAAGTGAAAGAGTTAAGAGGCGCAACAAAATAGGGAACAAAAATTTCCTTAATTTCCGTTGCGTGGCGCCCTCGGGCGACATACTCACAAGCAATGTGATTTCTCAAAGAAGAAATTTATTTCCAAATTCGGTTTATATGAACATGTTCTAAATACTGATCATCCATCACCAGTAAAACCAAAGGTGACTGCTTGTGGCCCGAGAAAAACTACCCTGCTGTTTATTATAAAATAGCTTCATACTCACAGGAACGCTTGGGAAAACGCCTCACGGTATCGCAAGAGACTCGTATGACACGTATCATAAGTGAAGTCACTACCCGTTACTTAAGAGCCTCGCTCGCCTTTCAGATATCTCAGATTGTCTTCTGAGAGCCGCATGCTAAGATGTATATAAGATATTTCAACGCATCCAAAGCACTTAGTACCAAGCAGTTGTTGTTGATGGAGTCCAGGAAACATCCTCCAATATTCGCTTGGCAAAATATGGTCATTTGTATTCTCCTGAGGCAAAGAGGTGTTCTGTCGGAGCATAGTATATCTGTTTCTGCATGGAAAATAATGTCAGTCAAATTAATAAACCTGCTTTTCAGAGCCATGTCAAAACATTCAATAGCCTACACAATCATCTACGCAATGGTCAAATGAGGAAGTCAAAGCATTACTGTGGGCCAATGAGCTTGGTAGCATATTATAACATGACAATAGCGTAGATACCTGGCGTGTGATAAATCTTAAGGCTGTCATTCAAAAACCCGAACGTGAAAAGGAAGCAATTCTTTCAAAGTGTGGAGCTAAAAAGTAGAAGGAACTGCCATAGCCTTGCTTTGTTCCTTACAAAACAATAGAAAGCGAAGAAGCCTCAGGTATCTAAGGGATTCCTTTCGGGATCCGATTAGTAAAAATTCGTTTGCTTTGTTGCAGGAAATTACTGAAGCATATACTGGAAAAGTCTGGATTCCCACATAGCGAATTTGCATATAATGGGCACGTGAAATTTGAATCCAGCCACATGCTTAGCTTGAAGCCGTTTTCAAAAGTGGATAGTTATCCCTCCACAGTGAGCCAAACCAAGCCGCTAAACAATTTATTTACAAACTTTTATTCCAACACAAAGACGAAACTGTGATCGAAGCAATACGTAAGTTTTTGGTACACTTTCAATTCTAGGTATTAAAATTGCCACTGCTTTGTTGCTTCAGAGGGTAAAGGGACATGACTAAGTAATATTTTTGCAAAGCTAGATTAAGCGAAAAAACTGAACATTATATACGGATATGAAGATTGTCCCAAGAATCATAAAACAGGCGTCGCCAGACTCTCCACAAGTTGCTTAGATCAACCGCGCCTAACAATGAGCAAGACATTTATCTTTGATTGATTTTACTAGCGCACAAATGTTTTAATTATTGCTGATTGATAAACATTGGAGGTTTGAAGTTCTGCATCCTGTTAAAATATCCAGACCTAGATAACGTACACAAATTAAGTGAGGGAGAAACTTAACAATTTTTGTCAGACATCTGTTTGCACCTATGAAGCGCAGTTTATTTGAAATTGGACAGCATTATTCGGAGTAAGGTGGCACAACTGCTCAAGCTTTGTCTCATAAAATGTAAACATTCGATATATCAAGCCCAATTGTATGAATTTCTTAGGTTTAGAAGAACGATTCTGGCCTTTGGCAGATAAAACCAACTATTGTATATTATAAATCGTAAACTGTGCACCGCAGTTTGCTCCATCTGACTGAGTTTCGTCAATGTTTTCAGCGTACGCTTAACCCTAATCTAGAGGATAAACTTTTTCTGACATTTTGATGCGACAAATACATTTTGGTTAGGCCGAAAGGTTTGGGGAATTTTTATGATGACATCTGGTAAAATCCAGCCATACGTATGAGGTCAGGTCGGTGGAAGCGAAAAATCCCGTCGTTTGTTCCTTGTGGGATACAAGATGAAAGTTGTCATACTGGCTGTTCAACAAAATACAGATGCTCAAATGACAGGAGTAAAGGTCCCAAAATGTGGAGGTTCTTGATGTGGCTGTCAGCTGTAGATTTGCAAATGTGCTCTTCTGCAGGTTAATTAATCATCCTACGGGCCTCCATAAGCAAGACTTATGGCTTATTTCATGCGCGGTTGTAACATCAGAAAGACATCGTGGCAACTGTCTAAGCAATATGTAACAGTGTGTTTATAGGGAGTTAACCTTGGTCACACAGCACATAACATCAGTCACTGGCTGCCTGTTTTGATACAACTCATAAGTTCTGTTTGTGACAACATCGCCCGGTTTATTCGCACCCTAGTTTCCGAGGCGGTTACTGATGCATGCGGCCCAATAGCTTTTCTGAACCACAGCCTAATTCACCGTGCAATGCTTGGAGGTCACTCTTCACAAATCGAAAGTTAGCAGTAGATGCAATTCAAAGGAGAAGTGTCATATCACCCCCAATGTCCCTTGATTGAGCCATTTATCACGCTGGGTAGATTCTAACCGGTGAATTGGTTGGTATTCGTTGTCGTTATTCTAGTGTTTTAAAAGGAGAACGACACGCTGTCTTTGAAAATTCTCACCCAAACCAATGATGACAATAGCAAGCACAACGCGCCACAAATAGTGGATTTTTCTTTCCCTGGGAATTATTAAATTAAATTAACATGGAATATTTTGCATTTTCTCCAACACATTTTAAATTTGCTACTATTTACAAGAAATTTTGTTTTTCTTGTGATTATAAAACCTATGTAAGCTGTACATAACTTTCCAAGCATTTTCCAAAAACAGGGAAATTTGATTACCGAAAACGACCGCCCCATTTATTGTGAAAATCTATTCCGCTAGTTTTTCGCAAAAATCCTGGTGGACAAATTTTTTCCGCAGCTGGAATAGTAAATCCGAGTGGATTGTTCGTCACCGAATTAAAACGCTGCATGAGTGTTACCTATTGTTGGGGTCGACAGTGAGAGTTTTGTGGAAAGCTGATATTTCCAAAATGTGCCGAATCTTTTTCAGCTACAACAACTGAAAACGGTTTGTTTTACGTTTTCTATTATTTGATTTTCGATTTCCCAAATTTGGATCCCACAACGGACAATCACGTTTGCTGATAAGGAAAGTTTCTCAGTCGACTTATCGCTATCTGAATAGTGAAATTGGATGGTAATGGAGGGGTCACTTAGTTCCTCTTAGTAGATATTTTGCAAGTGTCTTGTAAGTTAGCTAGTTTTACGTTATTCTCCGCGTTTAACTGCTGCATAGTTGAGAAAAGATAAAGTAACTGCCCACAATTTAGGAGCCCAAGAACGCCTCTGTTTAGCGGTATTTTTTGACCGATGTCAAAACTCTAGCAGTTAACTGCGCTAGGTCATAGCATTGCGCATTGCTTAGAATAACTCCGTTTCTTCAAAATTCATTCAACAAAGTATCTAAGTATTTCGTCAGGTAGATAATACATATAACGAACAAGGAAGAATAAATAGTTAAAAAATAGCCAAGTGGAAGACTAATTATTATAATTGGGCGCACATCATGTAAAGCTGTGAATGTATTAGTATATTGTGTTTTTTGATATTTAGTTTTTAATGGAGAATCCATAGCAAGTAAGTGAATTTGATGAGTTTCATCGCGAGAGTATGTGGTGGTTTATTTCATTGTAAAAGCATGTGTTCTCATACTTTACTGGTAAATTTCCACCTCCATATGAAAAGAGTGGAACAAAGGTGAGCCTTGTAATTAGTTTAATAATGTGAGTAACTTGCCCAGTTACGACGCAACACCACGTTGTTTCGTCTCTTTCTGCATTTGTGCATATGTACAAAGGCAAAGCATTTTGGTGAAGGCGTACTTTTCGACTTACAGAATACAATGACCTTATACCGCTGAGTAAGTTTGAATTAAATTAAGTTGCTTAACTGAGGGAAACTATTGATGCACAGCACAAAGCCGCTTCGTAATTTCGAGCTTTCGAATCAATACTGTATGCTGCTTTTCTTTGTTTTAATTTGTACTTGGTTCGGGAACCCGCGCAGACCTCCAGTTCGTCCCTCTAACCTATAGAGTATTGCTCGACATTTCGGTATATATCTAGTAAATCTGACCTAACGTTGCGTTCACAGGTCAAGTTGCGGTAATCGGTCGTTAAACATTTACTGAATAAAAACCGACACATTTTTTTATCCTTCGAGGTCCATATGCAAGGTTATATTAAGTGCCGAATTTGTTAAATCACGGTCCACGCTACATCAAATTTGGAAGAGCTTGTGTTATCTTTTTTCTAGGTAATACTGGTCATAACACTTTTACGCCTTTTCGCTAATATCCTTAAGCTATACATAAAATCAAAGCTCATAAAACATGCTCCTCGGTGAACCAAAAATAATAGAAACAGCATGTTGTGACATGTGTGCACATTTTTGGTTAGCGGTAGTTCAGCACATTTGGAGATGTTCGCATGTCTATTGTGTTCATCGATTAATAATACACCAAAGTTGCTAGCTGGTTGTTTCGCACTTTATGCTTAGTCTAATGAAAATTTTAACCTGTCAACAAACATGCACTCATCAGTCGCACCGATAGATGCTACTTCTTTAAGTTGTAGCACATACCTACGTGTTTGGAAACCTTATGTTTGTGCCACTTTTAGATGCAAAAACCAGATTGAGGAAATATCGGTTACGGTGCTGAGTTGTGCGGAAATGTTGAAGCCAATCATTGTTTATTTTGTTGTTCCCAACGGAATGTCTACCTTTTCTAACACATCAAGATTTGCAGGTTTGCATCCAACACGTCAACCTAGTACCTTTGGCCAATGAGTGACATGCCCGCTAGAAGCTATTGGATTTAACCGCATTGTTCATTAGTTGACTAGTCTGTTTTTCGACACGGTAAGCTTCACCTCTTCACAGGTATGACACAGGCACAAGAAATTGTTTATGAATACAGGGTTAAACTTTTATGCGTCGACTGCAGTCTTAAAAGAGCATCAGTGGGCACTGGGCGCAAGCCTCATTTCACTAAAGTCATCATTCCCTTGGTTGTATGCAAAATTTACATTCCGTACACCATCTTCTAGCATGCCTTACAACCCAGAAGGGGACAGTATATAATCCTCAAGTTTTATGTTTGTGTTTTATAATACACTGACATGTTTGCTTGTTAAACGCCTAAATCAGGAAAGCAAAACTAGCAGCATGATCTTTTAGGGCCAATAGACCTGAGGCGAAACTAAATTTATGTATCCTTTAACCGACTAGTGATAGAAATACAGCTTTAAGATAAAATTACATTTGTTTCTTACCGTACTAAACCCCACTAATTAAAGCTAGTAATCATAACGCCTCGAAATACTATTGACTGAAGCAGCAATCCAAGTGATTTTCACTGTGCGCAACTTTTTACCGACAGCAGTGGAATCCAAACGCGTTCTACGCTTTTGCGATAAAAACAGGCCCACGTAAAATATGCCTGACTGTGCGCAGCATTAAATGCCTTGGGAGCCATAATAAGAAAATATTTCTTCCCACGGTTTCAGTGGAAATTTGTTTGGGCATAGGTGAGTGAATTCGGCTGTTTGCTACACTACTCAACTATTAATGAGCAGAATCATAGGAGTTTTGCAGTTTGGAGCTTCAATGAGAGTAATGCTTCGCTAGTTGTATTTGAAACATGGTCATCCGGACAATATGGTGCTTCGTGGTGAAAGGAAGAAAGCCTTCGCTGCGGAGTTATCTATTAAAAAACGCCAACTGAAAAGTTACAGACTATTGGGCAGGGAAGCAAAACTCTCATATGCATCGTGCTTACAAAAACCGAATATCCATCTTCTCCTTGAACGCGCATTCCTAAACTTTCCTGGATATTCACTGATTGTTGCTCAAATGCAAGCAAATGCGACTTCATAAATTCCGTAATGGGTCTCACTTTTAAAGAGACACGAAGCGGATTTACGAGAAAACATACTACCCGGACGCTCCATCAGTAGTATCCAGCGTTACAATAGTAGTCCGAGTGGTTTTCAAAGGTGCTAGTTTAAAAACAGGCTTATTCTGCACAAAGGGATTTTGCAAAATGATACATATATATATATATATATATACATATATGTATATATATCCCTGTACATACCATTCTATCAGGGAGCTGGTAATTATTTGACAGATCTTATGAGACATTGTTCGCACCAATCACCCTTGTTGTAGCTATCGAGATAGGATTGGTCCACCGGGAACTGAATTTAGCTGCACGTCTCAAGTACGCGTTTTTCGAAACAGAACGCACAGAACTGAACCATGTTAAATCCCTTAATACACTAGCAGTAAAACCGATTCAGGATATGGATTAGAGATCCTGAGCAGGTAGTTGATTGTGGGGAAAATTAGGTGCCTTCGCATAACAGGAAGGCCAGTGGTTATAAAGACTCGGATGGTTGAAAGCCTTTCTGTCACTGAAGTGTCTGACACAATCGACTTCAAACCAACCCAACGTATTAGATTGGTGTTGCACTGTGGTTTGGTCACTTGGTTCCCTAAACATATAACGGTGTAATTAATTACTTTTCCAATGGACAACTCAAAATATCGAAAATTGCGACAAACATCTGCTTTTATTGCCACATCATTCCGGTGCGTCAGTAGATCATAATCACCTTGAAACATTCCCACTAGGAGACTTCCTATCGTGTGAAATGAACAATACGCAGACGCTTGTCAGTGTATTATCCACTCAGAAACGTATTTCTCAAAGAGGAAGAGGTCTCAAATACATCCGATGTTCTAGCCTTGGGTAACACGTGCGCGCTCTCCCATTGGTTGACGTACGTTCCGAATGTGTGCTTCGTGGTACTAGCTGGTTCAGTAAGCAGTGAGCCTGTCAGCTACTAAAACCTGTATAAATTATTTCAATGTTCAAACCAAGCTATCCAACATCCCTTTAACCATACAAAGAGCCTGAATACCTGACTTAATCGCTAAATTCAGCTGGGTAGTTCATTGAAGGCTTCGTCAGTTTCTATATTTTAAACTTTAATCGCACCACGAATCTGTGGCGTGCTTATATCAAGCGTCTGTACCCATGTAATTGTGCACTTTCACTTATCGCCACCTAACAGATCTTTCGGTTGGCTGTTTCATCATTTCAGTGAAGACAATCTGTCCTGGGAAACCGAGAGGCTGGATGTTTCATATAGATTTGAGTTAATATTTTGCCTTAGCACAGAAGGGTAAAGATCACAAGGTACCCAACGTCACTGCTTGGTTATGCAAAAGAGGACACGGCGTAGGCCTGCATATCTAGATGCCTAGACTAGCTACATTGCTGAACGTCGTCTATGGAACCTGAAGTACCTAGTAAGATATTTTCGACGTTGAACGACAACCTTCAAATGCAACCAAATTCCACTGTCATCTCGACAAATCACTCATTTCCATAACAGTCTGGCTTTTCACAAGTGACTCAAATGAATTTCTCCGTGAGAGTTGATGACTCACCATCACACCGTACTTCATCACGTGACTACATTCTGTCCGCTTTTTCACCTCCTCGTACTGTTGATCCAGTGTACGCATTTTCAATTCTTTCTGCAGGCGGGCATGGAATAATGACAAAGGTAGGCTATGTGAAGCAGACGGATATCCTTACGCGACGTTAACATGGATCCAATTTAGGCAAAACTAGTGGAACCACTTGAGTTACGACAAGCGGGTTGTGGAACGACACATACCACTGATAAACCAGTGATCACTCCACTGTTCAAGGACACCGTACAGATTCAACACAACATTTTCATGGGGTTCTTAGTTCCCTTCTGCAGTGCCAAGTTCTGCTCACCTCTAGGTTTATGACAATTTAACTGGGCACGAATTACAACACTCCTCTCAGCTGCAACCGAAATACGAAACGACGCATAATACTGATGAATCAGAGAGCAGTCCGCTGTACCAAGGCCATATACACATACACATGTTGAGGATGGGACGCTCTAGGGCGATCACCATCATCGCCATCATCGCCATCATCATCAACACTACCGTCAACCGCGGTCTTCAACTCTGACGCCTCCGTGCGTGCATTCAAAATTCATTTGAAATCCTATTTAAATGAAGAGAATCCAAATGGGTGGGAAACGACTTGGCACTGAGCTACGACAATAATTCCGATACACCTGCAGCCCCAGACACTCACTCAGTTGATCTAATGGGAGAATGACAACAACAGCGCTAACATTGATAGGAAGCCCAACGTTGCAGCGTTTTAACCAGTGACATTGGGAATCATGCGACCTCCGTATTAGAGCGCGTGTTATACTTATAGCACTCAGACTTTCGATATTCTCATTCATATCTCTCTGCGAGGTCGGAGGGGTAACAGATCGGAAGGTCAGTGAGAAATGTTTGATATTCAACTAATGATTTCATTATTTTGGGTCGCCGGACAGTCATTACTGCCGCGTTTCCAAAAATTTTCTTCATGTTTGAAAACGAAGTTGGCGTTGGCGGTGGTGCTGGCGAAGGCAGTGGGAGTGACAGTGATGGTTGCGATGGTGACGGTGGCGGTGAATAATCATTTGCGGCTTATCTGCAACGATTTTGACAAAACTCACGTATTCCGAATACGTAATCCAGGCATACAATTATTCGGTCGAAAGACATGAAGTGACTTGCTTGTCATTACAAAAGACAGCCCTGCTTTTTTGCTTTATTTGGCTGAGGTTGTCACATAGACTGAAAATTTTGGGCGTTCAGACAAAAGAACAAATGAAACACTATTAAAAAGTGTGAAATAGTCAGTTATATCACCGACGAAATGACACTGACTCGCAGAACTCTTGACGCTACAAGCATTCGGAAACCAACACACTAATCAGTGGTTCGCTGAAAAATCTTTAACAGAACAGCATGTTTTTTCAAGAATTTTGGGTCAATAAGCAAGGCGCAGTCCTCGAACTTGCTTCAAGCATAATCAATCCTTGGAATCAATTCAGGCCGTCTAAATGACATCAGTATGTAGACGTATAATATGTCTATTTCTGGTAAAACCACATCGAACGACACCAATGTCGAGAACGACACTTGTATTATACCGGTTGTGTGATCCGTGAAAGAGTACTTATTATAAACGACCCAAGATCCACTCATAATTAGCAATACCGTATCCATCTGGGAATGGCGTTTGCTGCAGGGGGAACCCAAATGTCACAGGTGTTTCACCGATATTGCAGTGACCCCTTCTTACAAGCCGAATAAGTTCAGCAAGAGTGGTGACATTAATTGATGAAGGTTGCACGTTATTCGCTATCCGGCCGGAAGCTTCTTGTAGATGGCTGGGGACTGTCTTCATTCAAGGATCACAAGAGGACATAAATGAACCCTGCTTGCTACTGCATTTCGTTGTACTTGCGCGTGTGGTATTTTGCCATATGTGAGGTTAAATTCTGGATGATATTTCACATGATCCTCACGAGTGCCAGCCACAAACGTTACGCTACTTCCCTCACGCATCTGAAGGATGAAGGCTGTGGAACATAGAGCACGAGTAACAAGCATCCATATACAACACCAATTGGTTATACTTTTTGTTTGAATACATTTTGGCGAGGATTTTGTTCAATTGCGTGGCAGTGAGCTGTAGCAAAGCAAAAATAAAAAAGAAAGTTTGCATTAAATTGGACGATTATAGCTGCAAGAGTACCGAGATTTTGGAGATACTTTACACCAGAATCAGTTGAAGTACTACGTTTGAATGTGTTTTCCTCAGTCTCCCTGAAGATATAGCCTATTACCCTGTTGATTGTCGTTGTTTTATTGGATAAACAGTGACCCCGTGTCCTCTGTAGTTTCAGCCAGTTATCCGGGTTGCATTCAGTCAGTCCCACTTGGATTGTGCTAGCAAGAACCAATATCGGAATTATTAAGCTCGTAATCGAAAATTCGAAATAACGAGTTGTCGGTTTGTACGATTGATTCACTTATCACTCCGATTGTCAATTTCATGACAGTTTTTATCCATTTCCACATCATATTCGCCGTGGTGGGTTTAAATACGTTTGGTTGCATTTTAGGTATGGCTACACCGATCAAAAGCCACTTGAGTATGCTCAGGACAAAAGGTCCCTATAAGGGTGCATTTATCCTTGATTTAAGGAATCGCAGCAAAAGTCATGTACTGCTCATTGAGTAGTCAAACGCCGCCGTGTATGGTAAGCCAATCTGTGGAGGGAATTCTAGCCCTAATCACATTTGGTGCATATTTAGGTTGATTTCCATTCAACTGAAGTATCCCAAATCCCATCTCACTACTAACACACAGTAATTAGTACTGAACGGTGAATTCACACGGTTAATGAATTTGCTATATATGTTTTTACCCCATGAATAATTCAGCAGTGATGTGGTTTCATTGACTGAAGGATGAACGACGTTATAGCTTGACCAGCTGCGGATAAATCGGGCTTTTGGTTGCGCCCCTTTGCCAAACAGTTCAATTTTGCAGCTGTAAAGCGCACCACAGATGATTACAAATGAGGATGGAACAGTTATACATTGATTGCCGGCTTTTCACCACAGAGGGCATTCTCATTCATAATGTACGAGGGCCAATTCATAGTCGCATAGCTTCGTGCTGTCTCTCTAGAATGAAATAGGGCATCTAGTCTTCGTATCATCTACGCCGCAGGAGTGACCGTATGCGACCAGCTTTCTTGGTTATCGTACTTACGCTTGCTCGACAGTGCAAATGCAGCAACCCCGGTGTATCATCTGTTATGTTGACAATGAAATTCCCCACCTTTGTTATGTCTCCATTTGTATCCCCCGCCCCACTTTTCTTTTTATTGTGAATATATCAGCTGACGTTTGTTTGTGCTTGCCACTTCCCCCACTTGTCCTTGAGGTAATCCGGCCGTTTGCATCCACGCTGAGTGTCTGTTTTGGACGCGTATCTACTGTCAAGGTTTGTGTAGTTTGCCAATTTCTCTTACACTAGTAGTACCGTACAGAAATCCAGCTTCGACTTTGTTTAGCCTACCCGGAATTTCTGACATTATGCGTCACTCGAAGATACCGTTTGCTCATTGCAGTACTCGATGAAGTCTGGGAAACACTGGCCTCAAAGGAACAAATAACGGAGTACGGGAATCAATGTCAGAGTGACAAAAAACACTAGAATGTGCTGGTGATATCAGAGGTCCATCTCCAGGGCCAAAACCGGTCGTTTCCGCCACTCGAGTGACAGCCACTATGTACCTACCAGAGGTGGAACTATCATACTTTGATGGTAATCTTTGTCATTACTGGAGGTTTACCCGCCAATTTAAGGTATACATTGAGAGCAAGTTGCAGTACGCCGGTCAGCGGCTCCTTAACCTAATCCACTACTGTCAAGGCGACGCGAATGTGGCCATTGAGGAAGGTGTGATGCTCCCACCGGAAGTAGCATACTCCAAGGCTAGGGAGATTCTACGCAATCTCTTTGATCGGCCTCATATTACCGCTCGCTGTCTACTAGAAAGCCTGTTTCGTTTTGCACAACAGACCACTAGAGCAGCCAAGTCTTTGTCGGACTTGTGCGTAAAAATGCACATTTCAGAAATTGCGCTGACGCAAATGTGTTACGTCTCAGACTTACACTCACTAGGGGTTGTGGAGAGAAGGGTGCTTTCCCGTCCCTCGCCATTGCAGCACAAAGGGGCTAAGGTGGCAGATAACATGTCCGCGAGTGTCCGGGGCCCAACGTCCAAAGGCTTGACAGAGTTCGTGAACACGCGCTCCCGAGTGTTAAGTAGGCTGTTTGGGCACCTGGCTCGAGAGCAAGACGTAAGACGCCCGTCAGTAACGTCGACTTCTGCCAAACAACCAAGCCTGTATACCGGATGGTTCCGCAAGATTTCTAACCAAATGTATTCCAAAGGAAGACGGTCGTCCATGTGCTCACGCATTATGTTCACAACCCCACCCAATTTCCAATTGCCAGCGATTTTTGTCTATGAAAGTTCCTGACAGATGGAAATGCATGGGGAGCATAATGCATGCTTTGCCTGGTTAGGAGACACCCGCATGGCCCATGATTGCAAACCACTAGTTCGATGCGCCCAGCCGGGTTGTGGGGCGACATCATAGTTTGTTACATACATCAGAACCCGGAAAATGAGCCCCGGCGTCCTCACAGCGGAGGTTGGATGCCCTAACTCGAGGTAGTCGGATTCCGGCACGCCCAGGAGTTTTGACAGTCTTCCGATTTTAGATGCTGGGTCCGAAATAACTCTCGTAACGCGGGACCTTTCGGTGAGAAACGGGGTAAGTCTGCTACCCACATCTATGGCCATTGATACAACGCCCAGGATGACAGTCTTCCGATTTTAGATGCTGGGTCCGAAATAACTCTCGTAACGCGGGACCTTTCGGTGAGAAACGGGGTAAGTCAGTCTCCCACATCTATGGCCATTGATACATTGAGTGGTTCTATGGGATGCACATCGGAAGCAAATGACATCAGGCTTTCATCAATGGATGAAAGCTAGTCGACAGATATTGACAAGGCATTCGTCGTTGAGAGCTTACCTATGCGAGCTGTCCCAACTATCAAAGTAGCGACTCGCAAGTGGCCTCACAATAAGGAAATTGCGTTCGACGAACTGACAGAAGACGATTTTGGAATCCATATTGGGTGTGACGTATCCGAATCGCTCTGGGTCTTCGACCTGCACCTGAAGGGCAAAAGACAGCCGTTTTGCTGCCGAAACCTTACTCAGTTGGATACTTCTTGGTTTGATGAGAAACGGACGAAGCAGAAGGTCGTTAGGCATTGTATAACCGGATGCATTCAGGGCATCCATAGGCATTTGCAGCGACTGTACAACTCGGAATTCGCAGTCACTTCAGCACCGAACACTAGTCTCCCTTTAGAGGATCAAAGAGCACGGTTGAAATCGGAGTCTGATGCGGTGCGAGGAAGTAGGCACTATCAGCTGCCGCTCACATGGAAGGATAACACACTTACCGCAACCGATAACTTCCGGGTGGCCAGAAAACGCCAAAATAATCTGGAAATATGACTGTGCAAGGATCGTGTTTTACACAAAAAGTACGATAAGCTGCTTTGCGCATACCTAGGGAAGAGACACATTGAACGGGTGGCAGATTCTCCCACATCGTCATTAAATTCAAAGCAGTGGTACCTCCCACACCATCCGGTTGTTAAACCAAAAAAGCCAGAAAAGAATCGGGTCATATTTGACTGCGCTTCTAAATGTCATGGTGTGTCCCTAAACGATCACCTGTATCAGGGCCCTGAGTTAACCGAAAAACTTGTAAATGTTATGCTAGGTTTTCGTTTGGAACAAGTTGTTGTGGCAGCAGACATCGAAAAGTATCCCTACAGGTCAAGTTTGACCCCTGCAATGGAGGCGCTCTGAAATTCCTGTGGCGGAAATCTATGTGTTCTCTGGAGAACCCACTGAATTTCAATAGACATCTCACCCGTTTGGAGTCACCTCCTACCATTTCTGTGCGGCTTGGAGCGATATTGGATTATCAATGCGACGGGCGCCGTTATACGAGTAATTGTTGCCTGCTCTCTATTCAGACGACGGTGAGCATAGATCGGTACACAAATGATGACTCCCTTACCGGCAGACAGAGTAGAAGTGGGTTGGTTCCCCTTCGAGTGCATGGGAGTGGATTAGTTTGGACCTTTTGGGACCAAACGCGGACGTTCACAAGAATAGCTCTATGGTTGAATCTTTAACCCTCTGAAGACTAGAGCTGGTCATTTGGAAATAGCAGGCAACCTGTCGACAGATTCATTCCTACAATGTTTGCTACGCTTCGTTGGTAGATGTGGCAAGCCCACCGGTACCTACAGTGATAATGGTACACAATTTGTTGGCGCGCTAACGCAATTTCGGGATGATACAACGCGGTGGAGTCCAAGTAAAGTATCAGACCGGTTTTCGACTATAGGTATACACTGGCACTTCAGTCCACGAGCAGCTAGTCATCGTGGTGGTGTGTTGGAGCGTATAATGAGGTCGGTACGACGTATCCTTTTATGTCTATGTAGGGAAAATTTTTTGACTGATGAAAAACTGAACACGCTTCTTATACAGGCGGAACGGATTTTAAATAATCGACCTATAGTCCCGCTATCATTAGACTCAAACGATTTGGAGCCACTTACTAGAAACAATTTGTTGCTCATGCGGTGGTCTCTTGCGGTACCTGGTCACGACGGTTTGCGCTCACAAGATCATGCCGTTTGGAAACAGGTCAATTAACTTGCTGGCGTATTCTGGCGTCGTTCGATGAGGTAATATCTACCAACGACGTAGGTGCATACGAAGTAGCTCAGAGCAACCCGAGGATTGAAACGAGGAGACTTGGTTCTTGTCTCTGGTGGGGACGTGCCTCGTGAGAAATGGCCTCTGGAGTTAGTGGGTATTTGTGAGGCAAGCCCAGATGGCTTAGTAAGAACCCCGCATGTTAAAACGGCTGGCGGCGTTCTTAAAAGAGATATCAGAAGAATGTGTTTACTGGAGGGACGCGATTAGGCTTGTGCTTCATCGAACTCTGCTCTTGTGGCAGGAGAGGACCCGGACCATTCATGTCGGTGGCTGAGGGGGTATCTTAGAATGGAGCTGAGCGTAGGTAGAAGGCAAGAACCGGGGCACCCGCTGAGTCAACGTGAATTTCTCTTACACTCCTAGTACCGCATAGAAACCCAGTTCCGACTTTGTTATGCCAAACCGGAGTTTCCGTTATAACCATCACTCCAAGATACGGTTCGCTCATTACACCTGGAATCCTCTGATTTAAGGAACGTTGATCTTTGTAAAAACGAAATCTATATAATGTTATCAGTATAACACCTTGACGTGGCCTACCGAACTTGACATTGTGTGACGTCCGAACGTCGTAGCTTCTCTTCCACCATTCGTTGGATGCGTCAGCCACGGGAAGCAATGCGCTTATTAAATCCGTTCTCAATTTGGCCTCCTTTTGAACAGCTGTGTGCCAAGCTTATCAAAACTTACTTTTTCATTTGGGAAAGTAACACATGTTGTCCCACCTTGGCCAGTGTAATAGATGAAAACGTTTTCTCCAGGACCGCTGCAAGTCAACGGGAAAATTAAGTGGCCTTGAATGGTATATAATCTGGTGGCGCTCTCGCACATAGTAGAGCACAGCAAAGAAACCGTGTGATTGGGATAGCAGTTCTAATAATCCCCGAATATATGTGCTTAGACATAATTTTCAGAAGATGGGTTGCAATGTACGCGGCCTTGTTTAATTGGTGATGAAGGAAATCAGAAGGGTATTAAACGTTCCACAGTTCATTTCTGTCCATTGTATAAGACTATGGTGTGTAGAAAAAATACATTCAACTTTGGGTTATTTATCCGTACAATTCCTGTGCGGCTTATCTGTAGAGCACCTTACTCATGAAGTAAACGGATAACGAACACGCGGATCAGAGTGTTGCTTGGTACACGCTACTGGCTATAATCAGCACCTAATTTGAATTCGATTAGTGTGCTATTTGCATGGCCACATTAATATGGGAATGAAAATTGGATTTTTCGGACGCCTGTTGATTTGCTGTTGTTTCACGTGATATAGCAGCTCTTTCGACTTTTCCTAAATGAAGGCGGTTGGAGCCAGTATTCCAATTTAGTTAGTTTTATCATTTGTCATTCGAACGGTGACACTCTGCTCTTCCCAAATCACGCTCTCGGCAGCATAAATAAATTTGTTAATGAAAATATCCTCATGTTGTATTCACTACAGAGAAACAACATTGTAACCAAGGTAAGACGAACCTACTTTTTGAATAGGGACTTTCACAAAGCCATATGCTCAGCTGCTTTCTGATCCTGGTGATCGGTTTGCAAATGTTCCGTCATTAACTGAAGTGACATTATGAGTGAAAGATTGGGTCGGCAGTTCTTCCATATCTGCCTGATATTGTTCATTGATCTAGAGAGTGCTCATCCGTCTGCTGCATTCCCAGAATATGCCAACAACACATTCTGTCTGAAAATGTAGTTGCTGCATATGGTCCGCATTCCCTGACCTCAAGTGTTTTCTCTCAGCATCATTTGTTCATGATCTGATCGATCGGTTGCTGATTACTCTTGTATAACGGTTTCCTTCCTTCATTTGATTGGCTCTCAGTCCGACTTCTGAGTTTGGTTTTTCTTTTCCTTTGGTTCGTTCTGATTTCCTGTTGTGTTGTAGCCTGATTAATCGGAGTTTGTTCGAATGAAGGCTCTTTCCGTTGATAACACTGTTTGCGTCTTGCAAGGAACATTGTCACCCTTGATTACCCGTCTTTCTCTATTGCAAGAAACTGCTTGCGGGATTGAAATCTCTGAATCGGTTAATACGCACAAGAATTGCGCCGCCATTCAGAGTCCACATAGTGTATAACTGACCGAATGAGAGATTTACGATTTGCAAGGGGATGAAAGTTTTCCTGGTTTCCTGCAAGGTATCTGACAGACGAAATTTGACGTTACCAATCCGCATGGAACCCAGGGTGAGACAGGCATTCTAAATGCTCAGAGTGTTACCAGTGAAGGGCTATACGCATTTGAAAGAGTACTATTCAGCCAATCGACAGCACCGCAGATTGACTTCGGATTGATTTCTGAATAATTTCGAAACTATTTTGAAAGTAGCGGTTGATGCCTACGGAATAATAATAACCCGTGGTCTGGAAGTAATAAACCAGGTTTCTCTTGGAGTACAGCATATCTTTTCGACTGCCTTCTGGGAGGTTTACCTAAAGAGATTATGCGCCACATGACTAACGAGAATATTAACCACGCGTTACGCAAATTCGAAAACGCTGATCTGGGAGGTTACCTAAAGAGATTATGCGCCACATGACTAACGAGAATATTAACCACGCGTTTCGCAAATTCGAAAACGCTGAATTGCAACACAGCAAGAGCATCAACACCTCACCCTTTCAGCACCTTCTTTTGCTTTCAAGTTCGTTATCGCCTGAAAATGCTTTTGCGACCATATCCGCGTTGACGTCCTGAAACAGGTAAACGTGAATAATAAATATGTCTGTGATAATGGTGTTCTTCACACTTAATCGACTCGCAAAAACCATCCCTTTACATTCAAGTGAAGTAAGAGAAATCTAGTATATACTCTCCATCTGCACTCATATTACTTTCACGACGGTCGCTGAATAATGAGAACTTAAAACTTAATTGTTGGTGAGTTTGCTGAGCACGGCATTTCGATCAAGCAGGTTGCCAAGACGAACTCTGATCGAAACCAATGGCCAATCCTGATTCCTTGTCCATCGAAAGCTGTTTGCCAATGGCGAATCCAGGAAGCGTCTGGAGGCGACTACAATATGTGTGTGTTGACTTTTACGCTGAGGTGCAACCATGATTTGTTTAAAAGCCTAGTTGTTGAAAAAGCAATAAGTGAAGTAAACGGAAGCTCTGGGTGCTAGCTGGCCACAGTTAGGTGCCTACATCTCCATGCATTTATTCAGGCAAACTGGGGTGAGAATGACAACAGGAACGCGAGAGACATCAATTAACAAACCTATTTGGCAGCCTCTCCAACATAATTGATTGTGAATAAATGAATAAAGGTAGAAATTGGGTGGCTTAGTGCTGGCTCACTTCAATCATTCTCAGGTACCTACACCCACTAGCATTTATCCAGGGAGCCTGGAGACAGACTCACTACATGAATAACAGTAACACCGAATAAATCCGTGTCCTGCATTATCTCCAAATTGATTTGTTTTCAAAAAAAGAATTTTAAAATTCTGGAATCCATGAGAGAAAATTTCGGTCTCCGAATGAATAATTTCATTTTCTGAAAGAAATTCTAAAATTGTTTTCTATGTTCAATTGGGTGTTTCATGAAATTTTGATTGTGTATCTAAGGGTAGAAAGTGGTCAACACTAGCAGAGATGATGGGTTCATTTGTGGTGTTCATCTGCGTAATTCCTTCTGATGGATACCCTAAATTTATACGAGAAAGCCCTGTCTCTGGGCGTCGATTTGTGCTTCTCTGAATACGACGAGAGCTTGTGTGATTAATGCATTGGGTGTGGAAATATCACGTGAATCACCATAAGCTACTAACCCTGTTTAAATAGATGAATATGAGGACCAGTTTGGGTATTCAGCCTTGGACTTCACCTAGCTTAAACTGGATGATTTCACTATTTTCAGCCAACGTATGTGATTGCAACGGGATCATTAATCGCAATGCTAGTTATGTACGGAATGCGTTCATGTGGCATTGGTCAAGCTTCGCACGTTGTGCTGCAGTTCTAAGCTGCGAAAATCGGCTGTGATCTGCCACTAGATATCGGCGATATAATGTGGTTGGCTCGTCTCGGAAAACACATAATTCAACGCTAAATTTTTGCCACCGTCATTTTATCAATAAAGATTTTATCACGATTCTTGTTATATGATGGGTTCTGATTTTCAAAGTTATCATTCTTCCTCTAAATTCCGCGCTATTGTGTAAATGTTTTCGCCTTTCAATCAGTTTTTTTGGAAAACCTCAGGATGCAACGCGCCACCGCACAAAAGGTAGGCTTACTTGTGAAACGCAGACAAGCTATCTTTTGAAACCATAGTGTTGTTTTTTTCGCGCATGAGGCTAGCCCTTGGATGGTCTGAGGAGATCACTCCGATTAGCAGCATCTGACGTCATCCGATGTCTGCTGCACAATACATTTCAGTGGGTTTCGGGAGTGGATCTTTTGAAAATGTTGGATGACGTAATAAACTGTGGTGAGGACCTGGCTTCAAAACTTTGTAACTATGAACAAATTTGTTTGGTGAGAGGAATTGTTTCAAACGAAATCCAAATTTGAGCTCCGTAAATGCGAATCATCACTCCGTAATCCATCTCGAAAACTCGGGTAGGACTATTTTATTTTTCAAACATATGCTTACTAAATCACCCCTTCACTTAAAGGTTTCCTAAGGAGATACTGCGACTCACTATTTGGGATAAGCGAGATTTTATACGATTCATGAGTGGAAGTTGACCTACTCAAAAACAAACGCGTTCGTCCGAAAACAACGGTGACGTTTTCTTTTCACGTTTCACCCGTTTCAGGATTAGGCAAGGTTCATTTAATTTTCTATCCCAGCTACTTTGTTTGTGACAGCTCGACACCTACGGGTGTATGACAAGAAGAAAGAGGTTAAATGTTCGGAACAACAACCATGAAATTGAGCGTTGGTTTCTTGAGATTCACAATTCCAGTGAACCTCTGTGAGGGTGGAACAGAAGTTCAGGGCCTCCCGGCGTCACTTGCCGGATGAAATATTGATGAGAATTCGCAAAACGATTCACCTGTTGTCGACGGTTGGATTTTCTTCCGTGCAACTCTGATTTCACTAGAACTCTTGATTTTCTGGCTTTAAACCTTATGCGTAATCTCAAGGTGTTGTGGGATAGATGAAGTTCATACACAAATCTGTGACGTCCGTATCATTTTTCTAGTTCCAGAAACGCATGAAAGCAAAGCAGCGTACTCCCATTCTCAGAGAACATGTCACCCTACCGTACGAGATGTTTCGTGGTAGAGCCGTCAGACATGGCCACCGACATTAAGTAACCTAAGACGTCCTTTTGTCCCCGATCAAAAGTGGTCGCTTCAGAACCAAAGCTGATGTAGACTGGTGTCCTCAAACCAACAACGACAGAATTTGAAAACGTGTGTTCGGGTGTGCAACAGAGACTTCGATCGAGGCAAGTTTGACGGTAAGAAAGAGATTTCGGGAATTCAGTGTAAGCTGGAATGAACCTCCTTCCAGGATGAAGCTAAAAATTCCCCAAACACAGCGAAGCAATATCCTAGCTCGCTGCGGGCAAAACAAAGATCTGCAAATATTGAAATACTCTGGGGTGCACCAAGTGACGTCCGAGATTGAATATTCGAATCGACGCTTTTATTCACCTACTCAAGCAGGTTGAGTAGTTCATTGTGATTTAGTTGATGTTTCGATAACTAGGGCCTACCATATTCACAGAATAATAAATCAGCATCAACACACAACGGGTTCACGTATAAGCCTAGAATTCCTGCTGAAGGATAACTGAATGTCTTTGAGTGAATAAAAGCATTTCAAATGGAATAAGAGGAAAATGGATATTTACGGTTCTCTAAGTCACTTCATGAAAAGCTCTACCGCTTCGTTCAAACATTAATCGTTAGTCAACGGTGGATTGACAGCACATTTGAACACTTTCATCCAGGATGCAACAAACCAGACTTATTGTTTTGGATCGATTGTAGGCAGTGTTCGCCTGACGACTGTTCCCTAGTAAAATCCACATTTCGGATTATCGCAGTCGATAGTACACTATTTGCTATCCCAGTATTTATACCATGCACGATATCCAACTGAGTTTGGATTAGAATTAGCTAACCCCCAATACGCCAAATCAATAATTGTTTCACCTGTGTAAAGATGAAAATAAGATTAAATTATGCCAAAAATCCTCGCGCCATTTGCATATTTCCAGCCCTGGATCGTCCTTGGATGCCCAAACCGATTGTGGTTTCCACGACTGTACTAGGAACGATGTAGTCGAGTAGATATTGATAGCCTGGTGAAACTTGGGAATATTTGTCGGAGATTTCTTCTAGGATGTAAAGGGGCGAGATGGGTCAAGTGATCACAGCGCGAATTTACTGATCGGAAGGTTCGTGTTTCGAGCCCAAACTCTGCCATTCGACCCCTCTATCAAGGTTTGGGCGACCTAACATTATCCCAGAACTCGTGCCTCCATGCGGCATAGCAGCTAAGCAACGGAAAGATGCTACACCTGGACGATTTTTCTACCAGGCTGGAAGCATTGTGAACCCGTTTCATGCTCATTGGGAATCATCAGCAGTGCGCGGACTTTCACGGAATTTCAGGTGGCTTCGAACAAAAACCGGGGCTGAGCGGCAAGCAGTTTCAGAAATTGAACGTTGGGTCTCGCGTGGCTGGTAACCAGTGTGATTCGATAGCACTAAGCCTGTGCATAGCACCACTCATCCATCAACCACGGAAAACCACAACACGTGGTCAGGTTTTTGAATTGGCTCAACAAACGACCGCAACCCAGATATAATTTTCGCAATTCAGTGGATTCATTCATCCGCTGATCTGTCAGTGAAGCCAATCTACACGGAAAGGTCGAGAAGCAGTGAACAACTGGTTAATCCTATCTGGTAATCATCAGCAATGCGCACCTCACTAAACCGTGAAAAAATTTCGGTTTAAAGTTGCCCACTGCTGCGATCGGCGTTCAAAAAACGCTACATACTGCTTGTCAGGGAATTGTGCTTCAACAACGAAATCTATCGAGATAGGGATGCTAATCCCAAAGTGTCTAATTCTTGTGCAAATTTGTGGGCATATACTTGAGGAACCGGGTTAACTTTAATAAGAGATTTTTCAATAACGGGTCTCATTCGCACATGAATCTGGTTCAAACGGTAGACCCAATTGAATTCTCCCAATAACATGGTGCAATATCTCACTGCGATAATCGAGATACACCCGTGAATAGGATGGTAATCCAAAACCCAAAATGGCCTGAGACAAGGCCATTGATTGTTAAAGTGGCCAAGCATGCCACTTTTGAAACATCAGCTCGTTTGGCGCGTTAACACTATTCCGTGTTGACGGGCGAAATCTATTTGATCCACTCTGTAACTCAGGTACTCCACAAATTATCTATCTATGTATCTAATTATCTGTCTATCTATGTATCTATCGATTCATCTATCTATCTATCTATCTATCTATCAATCTAATCTATCTATCTATCTATCTATCTAATCTATCTATCTATCTATCTATCTAATCTATCTATCTATCTATCTATCTAATCTATCTATCTATCTATCTATCTAATCTATCTATCTATCTATCTATCTAATCTATCTATCTATCTATCTATCTAATCTATCTATCTATCTATCTATCTAATCTATCTATCTATCTATCTATCTAATCTATCTATCTATCTATCTATCTAATCTATCTATCTATCTATCTATCTACCTATCTATCTATCTATCTATCTATCTAACTACCTATCTATCTCTATCTATCTATCTATCTATCTATCTATCTATCTATCTATCTATCTATCTATCTATCTATCTATCTATCTATCTATCTATCTATCTATCTATCTATCTATCTATCTATCTATCTATCTATCTATCTATCTCTCCATTTATCAAGAGGTCCACGGTGTCGCGGTCTACGTGAGTCTTTGTCTGCCTGGTAATATGTGAGCTTGAATGTATGCATGCATGCAGGTATGTGTGTATGTTATTCTTCCAACGAAGCAGATGATATTCCAGCTGTTGACGAGCGCCTTCTCAGAAAGCATCTAGCATACTGCGCGAACATTTGTGCACCAAACGGCGTAGTTCTCTGTTGACAGCGCCTGGAGATAGCAGAAAGTAGCAGCATTTCTCACGATCCTGCCCATCTAAACGAATCGGACGAAACTGTTATATGGCAGGTCCCTCAAGGCACTAGCGGTAACACCGGTTTGGGATATGTAGTGGAGGGCCTGAGTGGTTGGTTGACTCCGAGGAAAGGAAGCTGAATTTGACCGGTCTTAAAGGCGTGCGGCAGTAAATATCCAAACCCTCTATTGTGGCATTGCCTTTTGCTAGCTTGCATGAGTTCAGAATTACGGGAAGCGCCTCTGCTCGCAGCAAATGGTAGCGCCACGCCATGAGTAACAAGTTGACCAGTGATGCATTTGCTGTAAATTTCACAAGTCACTGTCCACCGATTAAGGCACTGTTCGAGTGAAAAAGCTACTGACTGTGTAGACGAACTAGTCAGATCGCAATTCACCTCACAGTTGAAAAAAGTTATATCCTTGAGGCCATTTTGTGTAAACGAGACCCTCCTTACTTGCAAAAAATTTGATGGCAAATTTCTCACCACCTGGATGATGACCATATCCTCCTGGAATTGTAGCGGCCAGGTCGGAGCACAAATTACCGCAAAAATTTATTCTTACGAATATCATTATTGGTAAGTTGAACGTCGCTAAACTTTTCACGGATTTCACTGAATATTTGAAAAGCTGCCTCAGCTCGCATACCATGAACACATCCAGCATAACTTGTTGGTGAAACGAAACTCCCGTTCCAGAAATACGTAGCAAATTGAGTTCACAGCTGGTAGGATCTGCTTACTGTTCGGGGTCAGTGGTAAAATCCATGTCCTACCAGCGGCATAACAGGAAATTCACGAATAGTTACGATCGTTGCACCCATTCCCTGTTTCACAAGTGTCCACCGATTAAGGCACTGTTCGAGTGAAAAAGCTACTGACTGTGTAGACGAACTAGTCAGATCGCAATTCACCTCACAGTTGAAAAAAGTTATATCCTTGAGGCCATTTTGTGTAAACGAGACCCTCCTTACTTGCAAAAAATTTGATGGCAAATTTCTCACCACCTGGATGATGACCATATCCTCCTGGAATTGTAGCGGCCAGGTCGGAGCACAAATTACCGCAAAAATTTATTCTTCCGAATATCATTATTGGTAAGTTGAACGTCGCTAAACTTTTCATGGATTTCACTGAATATTTGAAACGCTGCCTCAGCTCGCATACCATGAACACATCCAGCATAACTTGTTGGTGAAACGAAACTCCCGTTCCAGAAATACGTAGCAAATTGAGTTCACAGCTGGTAGGATAGGATCTGCGTTCGGGGTCAGTGGTAAAATCCATGTCCTACCAGCGGCATAACAGGAAATTCACGAATAGTTACGATCGTTGCACCCATTCCCTGCTATACTGATTAGTGTACGCCATCTGCCCGATTATTACCGCCCTTGATTCACGCAATCATGAGACGCTACATTCGGTCAGCAAGCTTGGACGCTTGTTCCTCTGTGTTTATGCACGTTAGACGGAGGCTGCTCATCCATCAACTTACAGTTGAAAAATCAGAGCTTTAATATTCTTTATTATGAACGGCGCTCTCCATGCTTCCGAAAAACCGAACGTCAAGTAACCGACCACCGGAATGAGGAGCATATCCTCCCAGAAGTGTGGGGACCAGGTCTGACAACCCCTGTCGCGTATTTTGGGTCATCATTGTCAAACAGGATGCAGTTTTCCATTCCCAACTCACAGTGGCCTAAACAGAAAGGTGGCTAGCCTTTGACCTGGCACAGGAGTATGAAGGAGATCACGAAACCTCCGGTTGCTGTTGGTGCTAATCCTCTCCCAAGATAATGACCGCGTGACCCTCATTGTGCATGGTTGTAGACAGTGTAATATATGGCTGCCAACCGAAGCCAGTGGCGTTTTTGTAGTCACCTTCCATCCACATCGCCTGAGTGAATGTCTAGGGGTGTAGGCACCACGGAATGATTGTGATAATCTAGCACTTGGCGCTCTTCCTGCCCACCTTTCCTCTCTTCTTTACAATAAGTCTTTCAAATAGATCACCGTTGTACGGCAGTAAAGCATCGGTGTCAAACACTGATATCATGCAGCCGATGATGACGACGGTATATGCAGATCCTACTAAACTGGATTGTGAAGTTAAACGCATTTTAGACTTCTCCCAATGATGAGTTGGTTCATTCGTCTCGTTGCGAAAGAAAACTCGTTTGTATCCCATGGGTAACTCATCTAAATGCTGCAGCTCTCGAGGAAGCAAAACCGCCGCACACACTACCACGGTAGTTCTGTTAGTCGACATTTCCTGTACCAGCACATTGCGAACTGACAGTTTTTGTAGGCTTCAATTTAACTAACGTAATTTTAGCCTTACGCCACATAAAATAGCAGACATAAGGGTGAGCAAGACGGAAAGAACCTAACATGCCATATTTTGCCCGGACCGGTCGTGCTACAAAAACCACAGATGCGAATCATGCACATCGGTCCTCACCATGATTTCACATCAGCAATGGAAATCATGGTTCAACCATCAGATGCCCTTTATTGATGCAAGAGGGTTGTCACTACATAGTGCGAGATAGCTCAGTGGTTAATGAGCCAAACTAGTGATCGTTGGGTCAGCGGCTCAGACCTAACACTGGCATTTAGACTCCTCCTGTCTGGAATGGGGCAACATTTCAAACCTGGCATCTTACTATGTCTGAAGGATATTTTCATTTATCGTTTCATTACACGTGGTCTCCCAAAGTAATATCCTGTTGCTTAGTCTGCGCAGACGTGATGTTCACATGGACGAGCGAGTTATTCTGGCTAAAACCCGTTTTGAAAATTGTGAGGTGTTGTTTCACTTTTGAGGAGTAACGTAGAAATACGTCGGCAAAAGGGAAAACGTGGGACGACTGGATAGAAACTTGAGAAACAACTGCAGTGATGTTGGAGAGCCCGAGGGGGAATTAGGGACTCATAGGGCAGTTACCAGTCCAAAAAGCCATGTTCAAAGTGCACGTTTTGTCCGGAAGTCACCACTGCGACCCACAGAGGGCGCTGTTACACAAGTGATGTGAAATAGTGCTGAAATAGTGGTGAGAGATTACGCAACAGGTGTCCTTAGATAAAACTGAGTCAGATTTTTCATAAGAACACTCTAGTCAGAAGGGTTCTCTTGTCTTCTTATCATCTGCTGTCAGAAGGGCATCGCGTGTGAGGCTATTTAAATGTTGATATTAGTGACGGTACGTTTAGGTCCGATCGGGAAGTTGTCTATATACCCCTCCAAATGAGCGAGTATAACAGCAGTTTGTTACCCCTCTTCAACTTGCTCTTCCCGTTGTTATCTGTTGTGCTGAATGTCGTGACTGTTTAGATGCGTTGACTGGTTCAGGGGTTAAAACAGGCCTAACGCCGCATGGTATCCAGCACGTCTGGATCCCCAGTGATCGTTACATTATCTGTCACCTTTGCAATTATCCTGTAGCTCCCGGACAACCGCCCCCATTCTGAGGCACTGCTGGCGGACAAGCCTATATACATATTGATTTTGGGAAAACAGGGTTTTCAGCGTTAAATGTGGCGGCCCCAGTGATCTTACATTATCTGTCACCTTTGCAATTATCCTGTAGCTCCCGGACAACCGCCCCCATTCTGAGGCACTGCTGGCGGACAAGCCTATATACATATTGATTTTGGGAAAACAGGGTTTTCAGCGTTAAATGTGGCGGCCGATTCTGCTTGTTCTCGTCTTGCAGAATTCACCACGCAGTTACAGAGCTCTCTCGTCGACAATCACTTGGGAGTACGGTACCGACTCCGTCGTTTCTCGTTTGCCTTGGTCACGGACTGCAAAATAATCGTGAACTTACTTGGTATTCGTAATTCCGAAATACCACCAACCGCGGGACCTTCACTCCAAATCCCAAGCCGAATTGAATTGATATGCGTGCAGCCGCTAACGATTAGAAACTTGTTCATCAATTTAGTACCGTGACCGGAATACGAATGTAGACCTCACAGCCACAGCGTTGTGATGATGGTGGATTGCGAAACGTCCTGGAGTATTGCGGAGGCGGCTCGAAGAAATCCCCAACAAATATTCCGAGGTTTGCTCATCAAGATATAGTTGACCACATCTATTCGTAGGTTAGATGTGGAACCCACCAGCAATTTAAACCTCCGAAGAGGATCCGATTCAATCGAGAGTCTAACAGTGAATACCAGGTTGGCGAACTCGTGGTTTGGGTATATGCAAATGCCCGGGGGATTTTCAGGCTAATTTGATCCAATTTGCACCTGTACGCAGGCGAAACAATTATTCGCTTAATTATTGAGGGATGAGTCACGTCTATAGTGAAATCAACTGGATGTCCTTCATGGAATAAATCTGGGGATGGCAAATATTGTGCCGACCACGATATTCCGAACTGTGAAAGATAACAGCGAACAGGCGAATACTGGCAAAAATCGATAGAAAATTATTACACTTGTTGGATGCTGGGTTGTTGCACCCAGGATGAAAATGTTGAGAGGTACCGCCAATCCACTAATACGCCGTCAGGCTGTGAATATGATACGTCCCAAGTATGGAAACATCAACTTTGAGATTCACCTGGATTCATTTGTATCTCTTGTCTAAACCGAATTCGTGTGCAATTGGGAGCATTTTTCAAAATCTGTCCAATATATATACAAATGAATCGAGAAGATGACAGGAAACTCGGGGACCGAGACTACCACGTGAGCCCCATGACGGGCGAAACCGGTCAGTGTATTACTAAGTACATTGGTTGTCGAAAGATAGTGTCAATTTACTCATCCACCTTCTAGAAATATTCTAATGAACGTTTGAACGTACCGGTAGAGATTTTCTGAAATGATTTTGAGACTCCTTAAACATCCACTTTCCTCTTACTCCATTTGAAATGCCCTTAGTTTACTCGAAAACTTTTCGCCCGTTCTTCAGTTGGAATTTCTAATTTGACACCTGGAGGCCTTGTGGGTGGATCTATTATACTATGAATATGGTAGCTCCTAGGTATCAAAACATCAACTGAACATCAACTACGAACTACATACCGTGCAAGGTTAGGCGAGTTAGTATATCAATTTGATTATTCCGTCTCGGAGATCATTTGGTTCACCCCAGATTTTTTCAATATTTTCAGGTCCTCATTTGTGCCCGCAACGAGAGAAGGTCTCGCAGTGATATAGTCAGGGGGTTTGCTTTATCCTGGAAGGGTATTCACACCAGCATTCACAGAATTCCGGAAGTTTATTTCCTGCCGTCACACTTGTTCGGTCGAAGTCTCTGTTGCACACCCGAACACTCGTTTTCTACCTTTGTCGTTGGGCATTTGCAGACACCCGTTTACATCAGATTTGGTAATGAGATGCAAGATTTTGATCGAGGAATCGTCTTAGATTAGTTACTGTCAGTGACCTTGTCTGACAGCTCTACCAGGAAAAAAAATACGTACGGTAGGGTGACATATTCTCTGAGAATGGGAGTATACCGCCTTGCATTCATGCGTTTCTAGGATTAGAAAAATAATCCGGATTTCACAGATTGATGTATGAATTTCGTCTATTGCAAAACAACTCGAGATTACGCATGAGTTCTAAAGCCAGCAATTCACGAGTTCCAGTGAACTCGGATTTGCACCGAAAACATTCCCATCGTCAACATCAAGAAAATCGTTTTGCGAATTCTCATCAACATTTCGTCCGATAATTGAGGCCGAAAAGCACCGTATATCTGTTCCACCCTTACTGAGATTCACATGAACTGTGAAACTCAAGAAACCAACACTTGACCTCTTGGCTGGTGTTGCGAAAACTTCAACTCTCTCTTCTCCTCATACGCCAGTGGTTGTGGAGCTGTCATGTAGAAAGCAGCCGGCATGGAATAGATAAATGAGCCTTGCATAACCCCGAAAGTGGTGAAATGTGAAAACAAAATGTTACTGTTGGTTTCGGACGAACACGTTTTTATGTGAGAAGATCAGCTCCCACTCATGAATCTTATAAAATCCCGCTTATCCTGAACGGTGTTCACACTCATGGTGCTTCACTTACCACATCCTACTTATCGAGCTCTCATGTAGAAAGAAACTGGCATGGAATAGATAAATGAACCTCGAGTAGTTCTGGAAGAGTTGAACTGTGGAGTTAAAACGTGACTGTTGTGTTTGGACGAACATGTTTTTCTGTGAGATGTCCAACTAAAGAATTGTATAAGATCTCGCTTTTCAAAAACTTCGCTCAGGTTCATTGGGTTCCATACCAGAGTGGGACGCAGTATCTTCTGAGAAAGTAATTCAATGAACTGGTAATTAGTTCAGCATATGGTGGAACGATATATCTTTTCTATTTTGAGTTTTCGAAATGGATAACGGAATGGTGCGAAAGTCACGTTTACGTAGCTGAAATATGAACTTTGGTTGAAACAATTCTTTTCACCAAATAGAAGGTTGTCCATAATGACGATGGTTTGCAACTCACGTCTCGAGCCCAGACATTTCCTGCACAGTGAGTCGTGCGTAGGTTTGAACAGACTCTGGTCAAGGCGCTGTGTGAAGTGACGAGCTTCGGCTTCCTGCTGTCCTTGTTCCGCATATATATAAGATTACGATGTGAATGAAGATGCTCTTGTGTTGTTTGTCCTAAGATAAGATTCCAATCTTCTCGATTAGTCGTGTTCATGACATAATCCGGACAGGAATGAAATAGTGGGTGTGCATGCGTTGAACAGATTATGTGAGTGGATGTAAACGCGGTCTGTGAATGCGGTTGAAGATAAACGTTGACCAGATGATAACCAAAATCTAGTAAAGTGTTCAAAGATGAACGTTGAAGGGATGGTAATCAACAGTTCCATAAGTAAGCTTGTCTTCTTGGGCGGTCCCGCGTTACAATTTGAAGTTTTCCAACGAAAGCGATTACAGAAGCATATTTAAGCGGAGTTTCGAGGACGAATGATTACTTTAAAAATCAGGACCATCATATACCAGAACGAAGCGACGAAATCCTCTTTGGCCCAATGACGGCGGAAACAAGTTTAGCGTGGAATTGTGGGTTTCCCCAGACGAGCCAACTACATTACATCGCCTGATACCCAGTGGCAGATCGCAGCCGATTTTTGCAGCTTAGAATTCCAAGACAACTTGCGGTGCTTGACCAGTGCGACCTGAATTTATTCGGTACATAATTAGCATTGTGATAAATAATCCTTTTGCAATCACGTATGTGGATATGAGACTAACCAAACAATCTAGTCTAAGCTAGGTGACGTCCAAGCCTGAATACTGGAATTGGTCCCCGTATTCATCTATTTAAACATGGTACGTAGATTGTAGTGATTCGCAGGATGTTTCCACACCCAATGCAGCAGTCGCACAAGCTCTCGTCATATTCGGAGAAGGATAAACTTACGTCCAGAGGCGCGGATTTCTCGTATAAATTTATGGTGTCTACCAGAGGGAATCACGCAAATGAACACCACAAATGAACCAATCATCCGTGCTAGTGTCAATCAAAATTTCATGAAACCCTAGACTGAACAGAGAAAATTATTTTAGAATTTTTCTAGAAAATGACATTCATTCGAAGACCGAAATTTTCTCTCATCCATCGCAGAATTTTAAAAGTCTTTTTTTCATAACAGATCAATTGGGAGATGAGGCAGGACATGGATTTTTTCGGTGTTTTCAGCGTTAACACATTGAATCTATCTCGAGGTTGCCTGAATGAATGCTTGCATGTATAGGTATCTGAGAATGATTGTATTGAGCTGGGAATAAGCCACTTTCCGTCTATTTTTATTCATTTATCCACAATGATGTTTGAGACGCTGCCGGATATCGTTGGTAATTGATGTCTCTTGCGTTCATGTTCTTATTCTCTCTCCAGTTTGCCTGAATCGATGCATGAAGATGTAGGCGCCTGACTGTAGTAAGCTGGTATGAAGTCCTTTCATCGGCTTCATTTATTATCTTTCAACAGCTGGACTTTCAAACAAATAATGGCTGCACAGTTGCGAAGCATCAGTGTCAGTCTGTCGTCGATCGTGATGGAGAACTTGATGATGATGATGATGATGATGAGGAGGAGGAGGAGGAGGAAAAGGGTGACGAGGATGACGATGACGGGGATGGTGGTGACGGTGATGATGATAACAATTTTGGTGATGGTGATATGTGAAGGCAGCCGATTGTTTGTTTGGCCGTTCGGTGAATGTCAGATACTAGTTAACGTTCAGATCATGAACGAGCCTACTGGACATGGGCACAAAGCAGGATGAAGTTAAACGCTTTGCCATCCTACATAATGAGAACATGAGAAATATATCGACGACTCCTGTGGGCTTGTACTTGTAATATTATTTCAGCTAGTGAGCTATCCTTTGGAACATGGTTAAATTTCACCTCACCCGTGAACGATTGCTTTCGGAAGTTCAATCTAGCTTAGGAACTCAAGCAAACTCGATGGTTAAGGCTGAACACATTGGTTAACTGTCAAACAGTGGACAATCCACAACTCTTGCAATAATTTGTTCCTCATTTCTCAGAGTCCTTGGTTAGGCCTGTTCCAGGTGGACGACACATGCCATGAATTTCGGTAGAAAGGAACTTATGTTGAGTACGGTTCTCCGAAAGAGGTCGTGGACGATCAGTTATCTACTCGTTCACGGGACTCGGGTGCAAATACCAAATGTGTTTCACCTGGAGACACTAAGTAAACACAACTAATTTTTAATCCTGACCAGTGAGTGTCGGCAGAAGACCGGGCACACCAGAAGTGGGCAGGTGAACAGTGAGGGAATCACAACAGTTGCTGGGGCTAAAACTGTATTTCCCTCTTACAGCAATAAGCGTTGAACTATTTTGCATTGAGGGAATCAAGTTGCTGGGGCTAAAACTGTATTTCCCTCTTACAGCAATAAGCGTTGAACTATTTTGCATTTAGTGATTAGTTTCTTTCTGTCGCTTTAGTGAAAAGATTCTAGTTTTGTCGGATTCATATAAGCTTCAAAACACAACCCAATGACCGTGGATTGCACAGGCGAAAGGAAAACCGAGCGGGCTAAATCCAGATGAAAAAACTGGTTAAAATGTGGCTTAATATTGACAGCTTCGATGGTCATTTCAAAGATGTAATTATGCAAATATATGTGGTACTCAAAAATTGTCAATAAACCTATTTTCAGCTGCTACTGTCCACGATTCATGAAACTGGGCATTAGCACACATTACGGACAAAGTAAATTGCTTGGTTTTGACAATCTGCAGGTTCCACTCTTCCTGGTGTTAGGCGCTTTTCGACTCGGCGCAACAGACTGGCTCCCGGAAATTCTAGCTAGGAATTTGTGCATTGTTGAGGTGTTGAGCGTTCAGACGCGTCACCTGGACGAGCTATGAATTTTAGCTTTAGCAAATCTTTACAGTGGTGTCTGTGGGTGTTTCTGGCTTTTTTCAGATGTATTCGTCAGCGACCACGTCGAGAAAAGCATCTGAGTTCCACTTGGCTCTGGACTGCCAGCGTTAGGTAAGCAGACCAGTGGGCCATCCCCTCGACTATATAGTCCTCACTGGATTACAACGAGAGCACCGGCCGATGTTGTGACCAAAGCTGGATTTTACGATTTTGGCAACTTAAATCTGAAGAACAGTTCCATTCCAGTTTTCATTCACTCGCGTGTAGTCCAGTGAAACCTTGAAAAATCGCCGGAATTCATTATTGAAAACGTTTGATAGAGTGGTTCGTGAGGGATTATATTTTAGGATCTGTCCGATCCAGCGCCTTATTTTCGGAACAAGACTCATCATCAATAAACACAGTAGCACTTTTGCAAACAATTGGAATGCAAGAATTACAGGGAGCAACGTGCATTCCCGACTAAGTATGGGCTTTAGGATCGGCGTTGAAAGACTGATTAATTGTAAATCGCTGCAGTAATCAGGCACTTTGTCGACGTCTAACGGCGGTCCTTACTAACAACATCTGTGTAGTGCCGCTTGGGACTTTTCTGAGCAATTTAAACAAATGCTCAACTTTACGGGATAGAAACTCCTATTAATAATGCAATCGCTTGGTTAGTCAAGGTATATCGAAATTTTTCCCACAACCTGAAATGAGCACTTTGATAATGCGAGAAAATGAACTGGGGATGAAAACGGTGAGCTGGCGCAATGACGTTGGCAACATGTTTAGCGTGGAACTTTGTGTTTCCAGTACAATGTGCGACGCTTGATCAATGCCACATGAAAACACTCGGTACATAAATAGCATTGTGATATCTTATCCCGTTGGAATCGGATGTGCGGATCTAAAAATATGGAAATAAATCACGGTTAAACTAGGTTAAATTTAAGACTGAATATTTAAATTTGTAAACTTATACATCATTTATTTTTATGGGCATCCTCACAAACATAAAACGTGAATGCAAACAAATGCGGAATATTTAGAGGAGAATACGAGATTAAAGTGAGAATCTTTTTATTCGAATCCATGCCACCAACAGTTCCTCTCAGATGAGATGAGTCCCAGCGTGTGTAGAAAATGGATATGCAGCCACGCGTTTAATGACCAACAAAAAAAGAAGGGATATACAACGTTTAATGCTGCTTATTACCTGGTAAGCGCTAGCTTAATCAAGACTCGCACATCAGGCACAAATGTCCGTCATGCAGCGTCTGGTTTGAGAGTAAATTGCATAACTGGACATCGGCCACGCATAAAAGTGTCATATGTGCGGAGAGGGCCCAAAATGACAAGCCAACAAACGTCAGTGACTGTGACCTTAGAAAGTCCCAGTCCAATAACGGCCTTGACGATCGAAAAAAAGCAGATACATCTTTAAGAGATGGTCATCGGTTGGTGGACCGGGAATTTGACATCTCAACCAAGTGCAAGTAGGGCTGAGGTTATGGCGAGGGAATATTCATCAGCACCGTACTTCTGCTTCTCCTCATTCCACACGGTCAACCCTTGCCCATCCGATACTATGCTGACGTCGATTACATTTGCTCGGCGATCCCGAACAGTGGATATATAGGGTTTGATTAGATATGTCGAAGAAGATGCTCTCAAATCCTCGAAGACGGTTTATCCAAATCTGCGGACACTGGTTGCGAGCTCCCTTTCAATCCGATTACGGCGAGCACAGCTGGCGTCATGCGTGATCCAGCGGGAGGTCAAACTATGCACTAATCTCATCCATTGGCTACCGTATAAACGACGTATAATCGTCTGATCACCATGACCAAGCCACGCGCTTCTACATCTCGTCCTGAGCAGGTTGTATCAGATCTGAATACCGTGGATAAATATTCGAGGCTTATTACCTGGTAAGCGCTAGCTTAATCAAGACTCGCACATCAGGCACAAATGTCCGTCATGCAGCGTCTGGTTTGAGAGTAAATTGCATAACTGGACATCGGCCACGCATAAAAGTGTCATATGTGCGGAGAGGGCCCAAAATGACAAGCCAACAAACGTCAGTGACTGTGACCTTAGAAAGTCCCAGTCCAATAACGGCCTTGACGATCGAAAAAAAGCAGATACATCTTTAAGAGATGGTCATCGGTTGGTGGACCGGGAATTTGACATCTCAACCAAGTGCAAGTAGGGCTGAGGTTATGGCGAGGGAATATTCATCAGCACCGTACTTCTGCTTCTCCTCATTCCACACGGTCAACCCTTGCCCATCCGATACTATGCTGACGTCGATTACATTTGCTCGGCGATCCCGAACAGTGGATATATAGGGTTTGATTAGATATGTCGAAGAAGATGCTCTCAAATCCTCGAAGACGGTTTATCCAAATCTGCGGACACTGGTTGCGAGCTCCCTTTCAATCCGATTACGGCGAGCACAGCTGGCGTCATGCGTGATCCAGCGGGAGGTCAAACTATGCACTAATCTCATCCATTGGCTACCGTATAAACGACGTATAATCGTCTGATCACCATGACCATGCCACGCGCTTCTACATCTCGTCCTGAGCAGGTTGTATCAGATCTGAATACCGTGGATAAATATTCGAGGAATCCTCGTTCTGGAACAACCATTCACCGACTCGAGTGGAACGAAGTGACAAACTCTTGTGGACCGCGACCATCAACGCCGTTGTGCAGGCTATCACCCCAAGGAAGCCACCAATGTTCCTTGGTGTATACGCATGCACCATGGACTCGGATCTGAATCTGAGATCTCGAACAATTTTGCCACATGTTCAAACTTTGACCACGTTGCGTGCCACTCGGCACTGAGTAGAGAGGAGCATTTTCCACAAACGTTCTCCGCTGCACTCAGACGTGGGATACCAAGTCCCCATGTTTTTTAACGGCATGGATGTAGCTGATCGGAGTATCCTCCAGTAGACTTAGACAGCCATGAATATATTGCCTGGTATAGCTGTCCAATATTTATATTTTGAGCGTGATTCGATGACTTTGACCAAGCACGTGCAAATATGCCAGCCTCAATATCAGGTAGTTCCTCGTGAACTCCACTCTTTGATGCAATGTCATCGGAAAACGCGTCACCTAATAGAGCAGTTCGACCAGGCTCGTCGTAAGTGGGAGACCCTTTTTCGCTTCGAAGACGGAATGCCAAAATATGTAATGGTGTCTGTCGAACCCAAAATAGTGATAAATTCTTTGTGGAAGCAAATGGTTCAACTGAGACTGCTCATGCCCGATGTTTCCTCTGCCCACAAATACCCATCAACGCCGTCTTTCGGGCGTGTATTTTCATGCACGCTCTTCTGAGCTTGACCGCTGAGGTTTGCTTCTGTCCTTCTGACTTTCTGCACAGGCGACATAGTCGCCAACGAAGGCAAAAAATATCCACTAGTGTATCGTATAACTTGTATCCTGATTGCGGCATCGAAAACCCAAGAACTTACTCCATTGCCATGGCGAACAAAAATATAGACAATGAATTGCCGTGAACCACACCCCTGTGGCAGTGAACCTCCTAAAGGTGCAAAGCTGCTGCAGCATTCTCATAGGTCTCTGTGATGCATCGAATCACATGTGTCGGTGCTTCACGTACCCCGGCAAATCTGTCGACTTCATCATGCGAAAACAGAATCAAACGCCTACGGGATATCAACAAACGTCAAACCGAGGTTAGAAGACAGTCGTTGAAATGAGAAGGAGCAGGGCATGCAACATCGATGTAGCTTTCAAACAGACGTCTTGGTGCAAAAATGCAAATTGATGTGAGGGCATTTGCAATCTAAAACACCAGCGATCAGCAAGCACATTATGAAAGCAACGAACAAGAATGGATGACACGGAGATCGGTCTTAGATGATCCGGTGAGGTCGGATTTAAGAAATTCTCACCAAGAGTGATACGGGAGCGACACAGATATGGAGGCCACAGTGACCGGCATTTGATGAGAAGGCAGCGCTCTGACCGATAATTTGGTGAAGTCAACCAGATGACCAGTTTACTGACTGGAACTAGTGCGGAGGCGCCAGACGATCTGTAGTATACATTTTCGGAAGTAACCAGTACATTGAACAAAAGGAGATGTTTAGCCCTGTTTAGAGTTGCTCAATTCTTAGCTTATTCAGACTGGCGTCCAGGATACCCGTTCGGCACCACGAGGAGGTTGTCTAGCTCGCCGAAAGATATTTTGGTACTCAGCGCAACAAACGAACATTCCCTCATCATATCCAGCGAACGATAAGTCCATGCCCAGCAAAGAGGCTTTTTTTTATTACTTAAGACTTTTTTCACGAAGATGCCGAAATCGCACAAATGAACACCACAATGTAAACCATCATCTGGATGAGCGGTAACACCAACGACCCTGACATTGACCTCCAAAATATCCTGAAACCCTAGATTGAACATGGGAAACATTTGAGCATTTCTTTTAGAAAATTGACAGTATCCATTCGAAGGCCTAAATTCTCTCGCATCGGTCGCCGAATGGAAGATTTCTTTGAAAACAAATCAAGTTGGAGATGCTGAGGGACGTGGCCGGCAATCAATGTTCTTGGCGTTCTTGTTGTGAGTTTCTATTCCGGCTGCCTGGGATAATACTTTGATCAGTAGGCACCTTAGAATAACTGGGGTGAGCTAGCCCTGAGTCCTCCGCCGCCTACCCGTATTCTTTCCTTCACAGTAAGGCTTTCAAACAATCGCATTTTAACGGCAAGAATTGTCGGGGTTCAACATTGAAGACGTTCTGTTGCGCATGAATTTGAAGACGATGACGGCGAGAATGGTGATGGTGAATTTGGTGATGTATACTTTGACGACGGAGCCCAATTGGTTGTGCTTTGGCGAGTGTGCTTTATCAAAATTTCAATAGGGATTGAAAATTTGATGAATGTCAAATAATAGGTAACGTTCTGGTCATAAACAGGACTAGTGAATATGAGCTAAGGCTGTGAGTCCATCTTACACCGGTAATTCATAGAATTGGGAGCGATCTCATCGAAGGGGATGATCTGGATAATGATTATTATTATGATGATGACGATGATGAGGGTGCGTGATTGAAACAGAGGATTTCCCCAACATTCTCAGACCAGGGGCTCGGTCAAACCAACATGATTTCACTAGGAATGTTGCAACTATATACAACTATACCGGACTGAGAGGTGGAACCATGAGCAACGAACATTATTCGGAATTTATAAGTCGTCGTTTGATGTCCTAAATGGACCAAGTTTATAGTGTATAACAAAGTCCGAGGTTCTACGGTGAGAACCACATTTTATTTATCTAGCATCATGAATTGAGCTCATTAAGTGTCTTTGGATTTGGACAAAGGGTCTGTGGAAATTTGCAGTCTAATTTTATTTTAGAAGAATCTTGTGGTGTTTTTACACCTGTATTTTGCTTCCATTAGAGCGTTACGTATTTTGTCAGCAGCTTTGGTAAGCCCTTCACTGGGAGACGTCACGATAGTAGATATGTGGATGGGCGGTAGCTGTCGACCATTTCATCCTGGAAAAAAACCCATCGTTCACCCAGGACACACGGATATCCAAAGTCGGAGTTAGTTGCTTGTTACGAGGCGGTATTGGGTCAGTTACAAGAGGTTAGAGGATTCTTGTTGAAACCTATGGCCCAATATGCCTAACAGTTGAGAATCCTTGTCAAGCACTTTCATCCTTACTACGA
>NW_008752173.1:165989-203884 GCF_000715545.1 Opisthorchis viverrini | reverse complement strand
ATTGAAAGTTCGATGAATGTCAAATAATAGGTAACGTTCTGGTCATAAACAGGACTAGTGAATATGAGCTAAGGCTGTGAGTCCATCTTACACCGGTAATTCATAGAATTGGGAGCGATCTCATCGAAGGGGATGATCTGGATAATGATTATTATTATGATGATGACGATGATGAGGGTGCGTGATTGAAACAGGTGATTTCTCCAACATTCTCAGACCAGGGGCTCGGTCAAACCAACATGATTTCACTAGGAATGTTGCAACTATATACAACTATACCGGACTGAGAGGTGGAACCATGAGCAACGAACATTATTCGGAATTTATAAGTCGTCGTTTGATGTCCTAAATGGACCAAGTTTATAGTGTATAACAAAGTCCGAGGTTCTACGGTGAGAACCACAGTTTATTTATCTAGCATCATGAATTGAGCTCATTAAGTGTCTTTGGATTTGGACAAAGGGTCTGTGGAAATTTGCAGTCTAATTTTATTTTAGAAGAATCTTGTGGTGTTTTTACACCTGTATTTTGCTTCCATTAGAGCGTTACGTATTTTGTCAGCAGCTTTGGTAAGCCCTTCACTGGGAGACGTCACGATAGTAGATATGTGGATGGGCGGTAGCTGTCGACCATTTCATCCTGGAAAAAAACCCATCGTTCACCCAGGACACACGGATATCCAAAGTCGGAGTTAGTTGCTTGTTACGAGGCGGTATTGGGTCAGTTACAAGAGGTTAGAGGATTCTTGTTGAAACCTATGGCCCAATATGCCTAACAGTTGAGAATCCTTGTCAAGCACTTTCATCCTTACTACGAATCGTCACCGGTGTGCATCTCACGAACCCCATGCAATTTCGAACCGAACCCATGTTGGCCCGGCTAGTGGCTTTGGCGCTTAACCGTTTGGTTGGTCACCTATATGATTGGCTCTCGCTGACGCAGGAGGAAGCACCACGCTTATAGACAGTGAGTCAGGAAAGTAAAACTCCCTCATGCACCTTATTTTTGGAAAACAGAATATCCGTTCTCCTATTGGACGCGTCCTCTCGAACTTACCTGGATGTTCACTGACTATCACACAGTTGCAAACTAATGCTGTAAAGCAGCTTAACACCTTCTGTGGTAAACCAACTTCAATTAGATTCAGACGGAGTTACAAGAAAACCACATACTATTCAAATTTCCCCATTAGTGGTGTCCACCGTTGCAAGCCTTCCTCCCTTAGTTATCGCCTATATATCAGCGATTACCAATTACCTTCGTTAAGTCGGCCCCAGCTGTTGACTTTTCGACAGCTCCTCGATGTATCATGTTAATCCTGAAGCCGAATCCCACTTAACGTTTCGGATTCCCGGCCGTCTTGAATTGTTAAGGCGTTTGCACAGCGGGCGCCAGCACAAAACCGGACCTTTCCATTGACATTGCCAGCATCCGCTGAGCAGACCACTGACGATGTCACTTCGATGGGTGATGAAACGTTTGCAGTCCAACTGCCAAGTTCGGGAAACACAACAACAACCAACGATTTTGAATATCAGATTGGCTCACGATTTCGTTGTATTCCGTGACCACGGGAAACTGGGACTCCCGTGTATTTCGTGAGGACTCTTAGATTGTATGGCGTTACTTTTCTGGGAAGGGGAACCAGCGGGATCGGCCAATCCATAGAGGGTTCTCACCCGTGGCGTCTAAAAATCCAGATGTATTTTGGTAGATTTTACGAATTCCTCAAGTTTCTGAAGAATTAACAGCTTTGTTGTTGCTGCGGGCCGGATTGGGCTACTACGAGAAATCAGCCAGACATTGGAGTTATCGTCAGATTCTTCATCTGAGAGGATTGTCCGTTAGGTGTGCATCTCAGGGAGGATGGTCATTCGGAAGCGTGGGATAATTGCAAAGTTGGCTGAGATAATGAATTGATGTAGAAGTAGCATCACTGCAATTTTATCCTGCTCCACAAGCCGCTTAATCGGTCATTGCAGTGGTTCTCCAGGGTTATGATCAATCGCCTCAAATTATTCCTGCGATTCGATCAACGATTTTCTGTTTCCGCTCAAAAGTGATACCGAAATCCATAAATTCATGTCAATAGCTAATTTGCTTTCCATCGTTTCTTTTAGAATTTCATGAATACAAATTTTATTGCCATTAGTAGACATTTATTACGACCTTCGTAAATGGTTGTAGCCAGTATATTTCGTTCTTTCGCGTTAAGATCAGGTCACCATAATTTTTTCTCAACACGTTACTACTGTGGGAATTTGTATAATAAATATAAACAAATAAAAACTAAATGTTCAAGTGTACCACCGCACCACACAAAAGAAACACGATAATTGAGATAGTGTACAATGCTGGAGCATTTACGGTGTGGCTCCAACCGCGCATCACCGATCAGTAAGTTCGCGCCCTAACCACTAAGCTACCTCGATCTCTGTAGTGACAACCTGAGAGTAAACTGTGGGGTGCATCTCGCTTCTGTCACTTCCGCAGCACGACTAGTCAGGGCAAAATATGAGATGTCAAGTAGTTTGTGTCATGAAAAACGCTGTTTCCTATTCTAAATAACGAAGGGCGTCATTTTCGTTAATCAACCTACAGTCTCAGCACAAAAATAGGCATTTCACATTTCGCTAATCCGGAGAATTATCAAATTCTCGCATGCGGTGTTCCAGGTATTCTCTGGTGTTGCATCGTTTACATAATTTATCTTTTGGACACAAGCAACACCACGAATAATTTGCGCACCGTGGCAAATGAACCAAGTGACCATTGGACGGAATGCTTGAATATATTTTAATTTACAATTCATTTGCAAGAGACCAGTATTCACAAGAAACCTTTCTGGGTTCATTTGAGTCCCCGGTAAAACGAAGTTAATGAGCAAATGAGAGTAATCGTATTCGAATGTCAGATTATTGGAAGTGAAGTGAAGATTCCTGGAACCTACGGCGACCCTAGAATTCCCCCGAAATCTGTATAGAAATCCTGGCAAGCATCCAGGCCAATCATCAATTCAATCAATACAGAGAACACCGAAGAGTGTTCATGCACGCCACAGAAGCACAACCGAATGTTATCAGTGTTCAGGCACTTCATAAATGGACGATTGATATTGATGGGTTTTCGCTAACACGCATTCGACAGTCAGGGTCAATTCCAGATAGTGCCCTCTAAAATGGCGCGTGGTCCTCGTAACTGTTGCACTCGCCCGCATTCGCTTGTTTGGTATAAAGCTGTTGCGTGCCATAGTCAGTAGATTATTTTTGGCACCTGGTACTGGAACGGGAAATGCAGGATTTGTGATAACCTGCCCTTAACGGTCGCTTGATTCTGTGTCTAACAGAACCAGTCAGACTACCGTTTAATTTAGGGTGTTGGCTTGATTCCCAGACCCTGTTTTTTGTTAGCATGTCATGGGGAGCCAGTGAATTGTCCGGGTGAAGCACATTGCTTACAATATAAAAAAATGCTAACGTTAAGACGGCTGACCACGAAAAGTTATCGGGACAGGAAATCAATTGTCCTTGGGTTGTTCATCTTCAGGGACTTACAGTCAGTAGAACCACCTACAAACTAGCGAATGACGACGTATTTTTTGCTGGTGTTATATAGGGATCTGCTTCCACTGGAGGGGATGTTAAGGAGAGGCATCTAGTTCAGTGCATTGTAGCATTGTTCGTACGACGTAGTCCACATGTCACACAAATCCTCTATCTCAGTCTGCCGGTTGACATTCCTAGCCAACCGCAGAAAGACTGTCTGGTTTGGATAGACTTTGTACGTTCGTTCCCGGTACGGATTATAACACTCCTCTCAACAGCAACCGACGTGCGAAATGACGTATACTACTGATGAAGCAGAGAGCAGTGCGCTATGTAATGCTATAATCGACAGGAAGGCTAACTTTGCAGCATTCCAACCAGTGATGGTGAGAATCAGGATATCTTCATCTTAAAGCGCCTGTTAAACTGATGACACTCAGACTTTCGATATTCTCTTTCATATCTCTGTGCGAGATGAGAACCAAACCAGATCGAATGGTCAGTGAGAATTGTTTACTGTTCAGTCAATTATTTTATCATTTTGCGGTTCCCGGAAGGTCGTTATTGCCGCGGTTCCAGAACTTTTCTTCACGACTGAAAACAAAGTTGGCGTTGGCGATGGGAATGTTGGTGATGGTTTTGGTGGTGACGGCGGTGGTGGCGGTGATGGTGAGTAGTCATTTCCGGCTCATCTGCAACGGTTTTGATAAAACTCACGTATTCCGAAACCGTAATCCAGGCATACGAGTATTCAGTCGCAAGACATGTATTGATTCCCTTGTCATTACAATAAACAGCCCTGCTTGGTTCATTTTCAATGGCTGAGGTTGTCACGTAGACTGCAATTTTGGGGGTTCAGACAAGAAAACGAATGCATCGCTATGAAAAATTGTGAAATGGTGAGTTAAATTATTGACGAACTGATACTGTGATTCACAGAACTCATGACGCTACAAGAACTCGGACAATAACACACCAATCAGAAGGTCGATGAGCAGCATGACTATCTCGCTTTTATGGGTCAATGGAAAATGCGCAGTTCTCTAATTTCCCTCAATAATAATCAATTCTTGGTATCAATTTAGGCCTTCCAAATCACATCATGATGTAGATATATCATATATTTTCTCCGGTAAAACCCCCATCAAAAGAGACGAATGACGAGAATGACACCTGTATTATACCAGTTGTTTGATCTGTGGAATTGCACTATATAAACAACCCCAGATTCACTCATAATTTGTATCCACTTGGGAATCGTGTTTGCTGCAGAGAGACCCCAAATATCACAGGCGTTGCACCGATATTGCAGTGACCCCTTCTGAACAGCTGAAACTAGGTTGGCAGATGTGGTGACATTAATTGGTGATGGTCGGATTTTGTTCGCTATCCTGTTAAAAGCTTCATGTAGATGGCCGGGGACAGACTCCAATCAAGATTACAAGTGAACAACATGGCCAGTGCAGTATTTTACCATATGTGAGGGAACCTCCAGATGATAGTTTACAGAATCCCCACGAGAGCTACCCAAAAAATTGCATTGAGCCAGAGTAATCAGCATCCAAATAAAAAACCAATTTGCTGTACTTTTACTTTAAACTCATTATGGCGAGGTTATCGTTCAATTGCGTGGCAGTGAGCTGTAGCAAATCATAAATAAAAAGAAAATTCGTATGAAATCGAACGAGTATAGCTGAACGAGTACTGAGATTTTCGAGACTCTTTCCACAAGAACCAGTTGAAAGACTACGTTCGAGTGCGTTTCGTTCCGTCCCCTTCAAGTTAAGCTTATGATCCCGTTGATTGTCATTGTTTTAATTATCAGTGACACCGTGTCCTGCGTAGTTTTAGCCAGCTAACTGGAAGACATTCACAGTTAATCTCACTTGGATTAGTCACGCAAGAACCAAAGTCGAAATGAATAAGCTCGTTGCCGGTTTGTACGATTGGTTCAAATGTCACTCCGATTGTCAATTTCATGTCCGTTTTTAACCATTTCCACATCCTATTCGCCGAGATAGACTTAAATGTTTAATGTGTGATAACATATTAAAAACGACTACAATGATCAAATCACATAAATCCGTTCAGTTCAATGGGCTCCTATCTGGGTACATGTACCCTTGACATAAGGTATTGCAACATAAGTCATGTACTGCTCGTTGAGTTGTGAAATGCCTGCGTGTATGTCAAGCCAATCGCTGGAGAGAAATCTAGCCCTAATCACGAGATTTAGGGTGACTTTCATTGAACTGAAGAGTTTCAAATGTGAACTCACTATTAATACACTGTAATTAGTACTGAACGAACAATGGTTCACACGGTGAATAGATTTGCGAAATGTGTTGTCACCCCATGAATAATTCACCAGTGATGTGGTTTCATTGATGGGCGACGTTATAGCCTGACTGACAGCAGATTAATCGAGATTCCGGTTGCCCACCCGTGGTCAAACGCGCAAATTTTGCAGCTGCAAAGAGCCCCACCGATGATTCCTAAAAAAGATGGAAGAGTTATACATTGTTTGTCGGATTTCACCACAGTGAGCATTCTCATGCATAATGTACGGGGACCTATTTATACACGCATAGCTTCGTGCTGTATCTCGAGAAGTAAACAGAACACCTTGACTTCGTATCATTTGCGCCGCATCATAGACCGTATACGATCAGCTTCCTTGTTTATCGTACCTACGCTTGCTCAACAGTGTAAATCAATCAACCACGAAATCTTGTGAGTTGACCGAACTTTAACTTGGCAAAAACGAAATCTATAGAATTTTATCGGTATAGCATCTTCGCCGGGCCTACCAAACTTGACAGTCAGTGACGTTCGAAAGTCGCAGCTACTGTTCCTTCATTCGGTGGATGCGTAGGCCATTGATCACTATGAACTCTGTTCAATGAGAAATCACGGGTGGCAATATGTCTATTCACACCGTTGTCAATTTAGCCCCCTTTTGAAAAGACGTGTGCGATAGCCGTGGTTACAAGAATTATCTAAACTTACTTTTTCACGTATGGAAGTAACATATGTCGTCGCACCATGGCCTGTGTAATAGATGAAAACGTTGTCTCCAGGACCGCTGTAAGTCAACGGGACAGGTAAGGTGGTCCTAGATTGTATCTAATCTGGTGGCGCTCTCGCACATAGGAAAGTGCAGCGAACCAGCCGTGGAAATGGAAAGTCGATTGTACTATTCCCCAAAAATGTGGGTTTGGTCATAAGTTTCAGAAGCCCCGTTGTAATGTAAACGGCCTTTTTTAACTGGTGTTGAAGGGAATAAGAAGGGGATAAAAAGTTCCACAGTTCAAACCTGTCCATGGCACATGATTATGGTGTGCAGAAACAAAATATGCTCAACATTGAGTCATCTATCCGCACAATTCCTGTGCGGCTACTCAGTTGAGCCCTAAAACATTTGAGGATCTTAATATTGTTTGGTACAGGCTACTATCTATAATCAGTAGCTAAATTAACTCCTATTGGTGTGCTGTTTGCAAGGCAATATGAATATGAGAATGAGAAAAGGGGTTCTGGGACGCCTGTTTGTTTGCTGTTGTTTCAAGCGATATAGCAGCTCCTTGGGGTTTCATATATGAAGATGGTTGGAGCCAGTATCGCACTTTAGCTAGATTCATCAACCTGCCGTTGGAACGGTGACACTCAGCTCTTTCCGAATCACACTCTCGGCAGAGTAATCAAATATGTCAATGAGAATATCCCCATGTTGTATTCACTACTTAGAAACACAGCGTGGGAGGAATCTACATTTCTAACACGGACATCCACGAAGCAGCATGCTCAGGTGTACTATGAACCTGGTGATCGGTTTGCAAATGTACCGTCACCAACGGAAGTGACATCATGAGTGAATAATTGCGTGGCAGTACCTCCACATCTTTTTGATATAACGCGTTGATCAAGAGAGTGTTCATCTGTCCGCTATATTCTTAGAATAGGCCCAGCAACATATTCCGGCTGAAAATGTAGTTACTTCATATGGTCTCTCAGCACCATTTTTATGATCTGATTGGTCAGTTAGCGATTACTCTTGTGTCACGGTCTCATTCTCCACATTTGATTTGCTCTCAAACCGACTTCTGCATGTAGTATTTCATCTTGATTGATTCGTTCTGATTTCCTGTTGTGCTGTAGTCTGATTTTTCGAAGTTTGTTTGAGTTGAGGCTCTTTCTGTCGATAACACTGTTTGCGTCTTGCAAAGAACATTACTGGCTTTGATTACTCAACTATCTTCCTATCCTTTTTCCTCTATCTCGCCAAATCACGTGCGGGATCGGAAACGGTAATACGGTTAGTCGATAAATCCGCGCAAAACCGGATTGCGCCGCCATTCCGAGTCCACAGAGTCTATAGCTAACCGAATGAGAGATTTATGATTTGCAAGGTAATGAAAGTTATAGGCTGATTTTTCGGAGTTTGTTTGAGTGAAGGCTGTTTCCGCTAATAACATTCTTTGCGCCTTTCAGGGAACATTATCGCCCTGAATTACCCATCTACCTTTCTGTATCCGGCAGCGTCTCCAACTTGATTTAGTTTCGAAAAATAATTTTAATTCTCTGCGATGGTTGTGAGAGATTTCAGGTTTTCGGATAAATAACATCTACCTTTCTGAATGCAGACTTCAGAAATCTTGATATGTATCTACAATACGTTTGTGAACACAGGTCACATATAGAATGAGTTTCTTGGAGTTTCCATATGATTCTCCCGTCCTGGGATGCACGTCGGTCCACGCCAAAACTGATACTATCAAAATTTTGACAATCAAGAGTTAAGCGGGAATCTCTCATGCTATACGATTGACTCTGACTTTGAAGATTATCATTTGTTAACCAGGCTACGCTGGAGACGTGCTTTTGTTGTCGATTTTCGGTTGAGTATTTTTGAAAACCATCATGTTGCAATGCGGCAGCGCTATAGATGTAAGCTTGTAAGTGAAATTTACCGTGTTATTTGAGCATAAAATTCTCTCTAAGTGACGCGCGCAGATTAGTCCACGTTGCACCATCATACGTGATCCTTAATCTCCTGCCGCATACATACAAAGAAGTTCGACGGTTGAACGGTGGACAAAGTTTGCTGACTTGAACAAGTTCGTTGAAGACGTGAATCACGAAGCTTTCTGACCACGGACGTTTTTGTTTGGTGATAGGACTTGTTCCATCCAAAGTCCAAATTTTTTCCACCAGCACACTCATCCGTACAAGGGTCATTTTTATCTCATTCATTTATCCATTAAGGAAACCCAAGCATATGCTCACTCAGTTAATGATTTGTTCGTCTACTTTGTCAGAAAATACTGTACTAGGTTGTGGTAAGTAAAGCACCTTGAGTAGGAACACCATTCACGATAAGCGGGATTTTATACGGCTCATGAGTAGGAGTTGATCTTCTTACATAAAAGCGTGTTCGTCCGAACCCAGTAGTAACATTTGGTTTCACACTTAAACTCTTTCGGGATTAGGCAAGGCTCCTTTATCTATTCCATGCCAGTTTCTTTCTATATGACAGCTCGACAACCACTAGCATAAGACAAGAGAGAGACCAAGTGCTCGGAACACGAGCCAAGAGGTTGAGGTTTGGTTTCTTGAGATTCACAGTTCCCGTGCACCTCAGTGAGAGTGAAACACATGTACGGTGCTTCCCGGCTTCAATTATCGGACGAAAGGTTGATGAGAATTTGCAAAACGGTTCTCTTTTTGTCGATGGTGGGAATGCTTTGCGTGCTATTCAGAGTTAACTGGAATTCGTGATTTCCTGGCTTTAAAACTCATGAGCATTCTCAAGTTGTTGTGCAATAGACGAAGGTCAAACACAAATCTGTGACATCCGGATCGTTCATCTAATTCCAGAAACGCATGAATGCAAAGCGGCATACTCCCATACACCTATACAACCAGGATAAGTAGTTCACGTGATTCAGTTGATGTTTCGATGCCTTGGACCTATCCTATTCACAGAATAATAAATCAACAACCACACTGAAAGCTTTTACGTATAAAATTAGAATTTTATGCTGAAAAATAGCCAAAAAATATTCGAGAGCATTTCAAATGGAATAAGAGAAATATTAATATTTACGGAGTTTCTTGATCATTCCTAGAAAACCTCTACCCCGAAAATCACCGGGCATTAGCATATATCCACATCACGGGTATGCCAAATTGGTATTCAGTGCTACACTCTAATTCAACTCGGATCCTCCTCGGATGGTTGAATTGCTAGTGGGTTTCACCACTCCACTGGAAATAGATGTAGTCAACTATATGTCGATAATCGCATGAGCAAAATTGGGAACTTTGTTGGAAATTTCTTTGAGCTAATCCTGCAATCCTCCAAAAAATTTCGCACTAATCATAAGGCTGTGGTTGTGGTACCCATATCCGTACCCCGGTCACGGTATTTTCGGGGGGAAGTAAAATGTGTGAACCAGTTGCTGATTCTAAGCGGCCGGACGCATTTGCCAGTTTGTGTTGCTTTGGGATTTGACGTGTCGGTCATGTGGCGGGTGGTAATTTTGGGATTATGAATACCAAATGTCTCCACGATTTGTTAGGAATCCTTGACCACGGCGAACCAGAAATGACCGAGTCGGTACCGTACTCTTCACCGATTGTCGAGGTGAGAGCTCTGTAACTGCGCGGAGTGACTCCGCTAAGACGGGAACTAGCAGAATTGGCCGCTGCATAGAGTACTGTCATCCCTGGTTTCCCATAATCGAAATGTGTATTGGCCTGTCTGTTAGTGTCACATCAAACTGGGGACGGGTTTCCGGGAACATTGGGATAATTGCAAAGGTGACTGAGACTGAGACAATTTTGATTGCCAGACAAGGCCAAAGCGTTCGACGAACAACAAAATACAAATCTGAGTTCAAATCAGTACAAACTATTCAGCGTAGGAAGTATCACGAAGTAACCATTTATATGAAATAGTCTCAAATTAAAGGTGTTGAAAGCATCCTTTTCCGGGCAAAATTCAGTTTGATACACACGAATTCTGCCTCGATAATCCATCAAAATGCTTGAAGCGGTGTCATGCCGCACCTTTATTGCGACGAATATTAGGATGATACCACGATGTCTTTGACGTCCTTGTGACTGTTTGAAAACTGCGATAACGTTCAGAGATATCTATGTTGCAGGACGTCTCTTCACAAGGACCGTGTTTGCAAACTGTGGAGCAAAAAATATCCGGTGTAAACGGTTGATCACGTTGCAATATTGCTACTTCACAAAGAAATTTGCTTGCTTGTAATCGGACTTATTCTATCGGGCTGACCGGGCTCTTCAAAAGTTCGTTTTATAAGAGACCAGCTCAACAGTTTCCTGAAGTTCTCAGCACATATCTTGAGATGGGGAATGAGGAAATGAACCGATTTCCAGCCTCGTTTAGATGCTGTACCTTATACACACTGATAACTGCCTTGTTCTGGGCGTTTGATGAAATCGCCCAAAAATGACGCAGTGGTTTTATATTTGCAGAGGTTCACATGATCACGCGAGAAAGTAAACTGCTTGCGGCTTTCAGATCGAACGGACTTAGGTTGATATACAAAACCAGTGGGCTTTCAGTATCGTTCATTAGAAGATTGATATGTCACCTCGGATAGTAATTTATTCAAAAAAATATTTAGTGAGACTTTTGTCCGATTTCAAGAAACACACTCCAATGTCCCACGTTCTATACGATATATTTGCACAATTTTAGGTTTCCATGCAACAATGTCCAGTGCACCCAGATCTATATCAAGGAAGAGTGATCGACTGAGCGGCCATCATCCCTAACTAGTTTTAGTGCATGCCTCTCAGCATAGCATTTTCTTTCGGTATTTATCAATACAAAGGAGGATCTTTAGGCGATATCCGACTTAACACAAGACAACATGCAGTGAATTGTAGCGTGATGGCTGGTCGTTATTATTGAGGTTGCTCGTCTCAGGTCAATTAAGTGGAACATCCCTCAGTCTGCATTATCTGAGGCACATTTTTTGCAGCACGACTATTCCAGCGACAGCCTTCAAGGGCTAAATCACAACGATATTAACCGCTGGCGTTTTGATGTTATCATCTGTATAAACAAAATTGCTACGAGCAGGCGCATCCACTGTTTATACGTATCAAAACTCAATTCTTCTCTCATTTCAGAAAATAAAGCTCCACATTTATCTGATTATTGCCAGATGTTTAAGGTACAAATGTGTTTTGACGCACTATACTGAGCGTACCAATGAGAAGTTTGACAGAAGATGCATTTGATTTCAAATTTTCCTTTCAAAGAAATGTGTTGAGGCGACAACCGAAAAGCGCCTCTTGTGAATATGTAACAAATGAAATAGTCACATGCGACGGGAGAAGCATATGGTTTGGATAATAACAATAATAACAACAGTAACGACAACAATAATAACAATAATAACAACAATAACAACAACAATAATAACAATAATAACAACAATAAAAATCAACCGAATAATCATTTTTGGATAGAAACCATTTATTTTGCTGATGTGATTCGGGTTTGTGAGCACTTCGATTTGAGGCGTTCGCTTCCCTCTAAAACATTCCCGTGAGAATGCGATTTTTCAGACATATTCCAGTTTGTGTGTAAGAAAAATATATATAATATGGTTTTGCTAGCGACCTTTGAAAGTTTACACGAGGTTTTGCTCTGCTAGGTGGGCGATTTCTTTAAATGTGATTTAAGTATTCCTCCTTAAAACAGCGATTGTAACCGTGTAAAATTAGTGCAGAAGGCATTTGTTTTATACAACTCACATGGAGATGCGAATAGTATGAAATGTTATCCGAAATATTCCCTAAGCTAGCCATTATATGCTTGTATTTCGCCACATGTGAGGTACGCCAATTTACCAACCAAATATTTCGGAGAAACGCTCGAGCGGGAAGCTTCAATGAGTTCAAGTGTGTTTGCATTATGCGGTCCGAAGTCTCACAGCGCATAAGTTTATATATTCTCAACACCGAAAGTGAAGTCTCCTGCGCCTATTCGCAAATTGCAACAGAAGTCTTCGAATATAGAGTTTTTCGTTGTGTCCGCTTCCTATCTGGTTGGCACTTATAGTATGCTTTGGGCCATCTTTGAATACCTACGCCATGTAATATTTACCATACGGATTTCCTTGGGGAACAAACGTTGCACTAAGTACATTTTTCTCGCATCTATAAAAGCGTATAATGAGAACACTTTCAATTAGAAGACTCTGCACGAAGAGACTTTATCCATTTAATAATTTGGAGGTATATCTAACTCAAATGAAAATATCAGTCAGCGGTGCTTTTGTCCGGGGTGTAAAATATACTATCAGAAGAAATTACGACTGCCACAACAGTCCCGTAAATTCGGGCATGATGGGATCTGTGTAAGACACATGACAGATCGGTTTGCATCAACTGTGGCTGCAGTTAGCGAGTGCCTTCACTGTTGCAGCCCCCAAGTGCGATCGCATTTGCACTAAGATTTCGCAAATACATTGGAGCGAAATCGGCAGACCGGTTTCTCCTAACGTAACCGGGGATCAAATTATGTCCGCTTGTAGCTCATGTAAAAAGCAGATACATGACCACCAACACTTCAGGCCTGGCAGGCAAGGCGTCGATCCCGAAGCCATCCCTAATCCTTTGATTAGGGGGACCATTCAGAAATGGCGATTGCAGTAGTAACTGGTGGCTTCTTGAGGGCTGTGTTACAAATTCATGACCACCAACACTTCAGTCCTGGCAGGCATGTGCGTCGATCCCGAAGCCATCCCTAATCCATTGATTAGGGGGACCATTGAGAAATGGCGATTGCAGTAGTAATTGGTGGCTTCTTGAGGGCTGTGTTACAAAACACGCTAACGTCGTCAGTTACTTAACAACAACTTAGATATCACCGCTCTTAGATGTTTGACTAGTGCGTCCGAATATCTACTGGACGAGTTTTAGTGCTTAAAATTACTAGTCAATATGAAATTTGTTCCAGACTTGAACTTGTAAACCTGCCTAAGAAGCCAGTGTTTGAGTGCCGGGCAGATTTTTAGTCGAGGTCTGGGCAATAGTGTTTGATTTGAGAGAAAACAAATTTTCACGATCGTTCAGTTTTCATTTCTACATTTAATCCTCATATCCAAAGACATTTCGTTAAATAACGCAAAAAAGAAATGGTTTCCAACGCACTGATTGAAGCCAAAAAAGACCAAAATTCTTTTTTTATCCTTCCAACAGTTTTGCACAAAAACAGCATCTTTGCCAACAATCAGAGCCAAGTAATTAATTAGAGATGTGTATTTGGATAAAACGCACGTGAACATAATTAAAATAGCACTGCTACTTGAGACTCGCGTTGCTTTATTTACCCTGCTTTTGGCCCGGATGTATTCCCCGATCGCCCAGTTGCGGTACATTTTTAATAAATACCGGGCAGGCTCTTTGATATGTTGTTAGTCCTCGTGTAAGGCGTTTGATGCAGCGTTCTTTTACACCAAAGTGTCGTGGATGTTGATACGCGACTGTAATTATTATAATTGTACACGGTGAGTCGCCTTGCGCTGTCACTTCATGCAGCCCAAACTCGACCTATGCCTCTCGGCACAAAATCGGTCGTTTGAGTTCATGCTTACACCTCAACAGAATAGAGGTCAGGCGCTTGGAAGGATATTTTCTTTGAGAATTATCACGGGTCATTTTTAAAGCAAAAGCCTCTGAATTTATGATACATGCGTGGAATTATAATACACAGGTCGGTCGTCCCAGCACTTCGGTATCGGATTTCTGTTGTTCATTGTGAGTTAATGCTCGCCGCACAGACAGCGAGCACTACGGCGGACAGTTTGGTAGGCGACCCGTAACCCAGAATGCGCTTGGAGTGCATGCAGGCAAATATCACGTGAATCTAAAGCGTCCCGTGAAGAAGAGAAATTTAAGAATCCGATATCCGTATTCAGGACCAGAGTGTTCCTGTCCATCTCTCATTTTGTAGAAAATGGAGAAGCCCTGGTGGCCAACCAAGAAAACCTGTTGGTGCTGATTAGAACAATAAAAACTTGAATATTTAGCGGTTGACATCACACCACCAGGAGCAGATTCGCGTAAACCAAGCTGTAAGCAAACTCATCGACATTTGACAAACCTGGAACAGTCACAGTGCTACCAGAATCTAATAATGATTTTGCTTTTTATGAAGCGTGGTCGAGATTTTAAGTCAAAATCCACAAACCGCATGCACAGGTTTGGCAGGTTCGACGGGAAATACAGAAGGCGCATCGATTCTGTCGGGCTCCTAGTTTCAAACAATCGGAACGTGTACTTGGAATTTTTTACTTCTCTGACTAAGTGAGGTGTGAGTTTTACTTTTACATCTAGATTATAAATTATCCCATAAATTTGTGGACTAAAACGCTTGGTACATTCCATTGCTCCATGTTTCACTTCAAATTAAACTCAAGGTTAACTACGAAACGCGATGAAATACCGTAGGTTCAGTGTTTGGCATCTAACAACAATTTGCCGGTGCAGGTGCACAATCAGTTACTTTTCATTCGCGCGTTCTGATACATGGCAAAATCAACGTGAAGTCAATAACCTGGATGATCACTTCGTACCAGCTGAAACATTTTAGATGAAACTACCCCCTGAGAAATGCATAATAAAGTGGGACTCCATTATTTCATCATCATCATCATCATCATCATCATCATCATCATCATCAACATCATCAAAGAAAACAATATCAGTGTTGGCACTGATGCTTCACTGCCGTAGTATTAATGGTAATGGTAATGTACTTGCTCGTCATTATTTGGTCTATGCAATCTATGCGATATCCTAGTCTCTAATAGCCATGCTTCATTCCCTTTTAGATCCGGCTCGAGTTGAAAATTATGCCTCGTTCCGCGAAACAAGCTAAGCAGTTGCAGGATAATACCCTGGATGCATCGGCTCTTTCAGAAATGTTCGGATCGAATGCTAGCGGATAATTCAAAGCAGTCGATTAGGTTTCACTATCCAATTTTTCTAACCCGCATTTAGATGAAAAGCCACTTGCTGAAGCGCGATCGCGGCACTTGAAAACGTTCAGTATGCTTGCAAGTGCACAACACTTTTCGGTATGGTAGAATTTTTCGTTATTCAGTCAGATTAGAATCACAGACGAACGAGGGGGACGTTGCTCATCTGAGGTGCTGATCGACAGATTGGAAATCTTTAGTTGGACACATTTTTGACCTTGAGGTGATACGCAAAACGTTTGGCACAATGAAGTGAGTTTACGTTGCTCCGAAGTCATGTGGGCAGATATGGGGGAAATTCAAGAGCCACTACTTTATCGCTAACTAAGAAAGTTACTAACGCTGAAATGATTTACTCGCGATGTTTTCATTTCAAAACCACGGTTACTTTATTTACAGGGGCTGCCAGAATGTACACCACTTAAAACGTGCTGATGCCTGTCGACTGATAGGCATTTGTCTTAAACAAAACAACAAACGCCGTAATTTATTCCGCATATTCTAATGACAGAATTATTTCAAACTGCGGCATTTATTCTCGTTTAAATACAACCGACTGACAGCTGTATTCTCCCAAGTTGTAAACCCTCAAAGTGTGAATCGATTACGAGATTGGCAAAAGAATCGACCGGTACACTTTTCTACTTTTTTTCAAAGCCCAAATCTTTCAGAAAACATTGTATTAGATCGAAGATACGTGTGCAATAAGTGAGTCCATTTTTACGGTGGCAGCAAACGTTCTTGCATTCATTTTGTTCAACGAAGCGACCAGCTTCATTGAACGATCAAAACGTTTTGTACATTGCGTGTGTCCCCAATATGAAATGAAACTTTGTTTACTTTGGTCCTGTTTACGCAGGAAGCTCTATTTAACACAAGTTTGAATTTTACGTTTCAATGCAACATCGGCCCTGACATGAAAGATTTAATTTATACGTCTGCTTGAATGCCGACTTTAATCACAAGACCATTGCTTCCACAAGTTCTGAGCCTTTGTGTGCTGCGAGCATTAAAATAGAATAGACGAGGAGAATTGGTCGACGAAATTTCAGAAGAAATAACTCACCCATTGAGTCACGGCACAATGCAATAGAGCTAAGGGAGGATGATATTTCATTCTTGCATCTTTAAGCTATTAAATATTTGTCTTTTCCCAGCATGCATTCCGGCAGAACACAAGTTTGGACAGTTTTTCAAGATTCCCCGCGTTTATTGCTCTCAGCCTGAGGAACAGTGACCATGAGATGCACAAGGATCAAAGAAACTCATGTTCATTGGCACAAGCAAATTAAAACCTTTTTGAGAAAAACGTTTAAGTGACAGTCAGCGAACAGATAATCCAAGCTACAACAATGCACTCGACCCACTGGTTCCGTTGAAGAGGCGGTAGTTCAGAATGCGCCAACATGCAGGTGAGAATCTAATTCGTCAAAATACCATTGCACGTGGCAAATTCATATTTACTATTCAACACATAGTGTTTGCTTCGAAACGATGCTACATTCATGCGCTCCTAAATATTCTTAACTGGTCGAGCCGCGCATTATCTTCTGTTGCTCAAATCCAAATTCGCTTGAAAGTTCGATTGTTCTTACCTATGATCCTGCAGTACGAATACTGGGTGGACAATAATAAAATTAAAGCGACGACTAAAATTTCACACTTAGTTGACACTTAGTTGAATGTCAGCAACAAAGCGAAAAGGACGCTCACTTGAACACAGTACAGAAGAAGAGCGCTGCAATAATAACTAGTCTCATGAGCCTCTTCTCTAGGTTGTGCGCCAATATTAACGTAGAACATTATGCCAAACTTTTATACGACTTCGTGCTACTTTTTACCAATAAGCATATTATTGGGCCTGCCAAATCTGCATACCTACGCACAGGGTGATTTAAAGACTTGTCCTCTACGATCTCTTCTTCATGTATGAACGAGTAAACACGTTGGAGTAATCTTTCATAAGTTTCTTGCAGCCATGTGAAATAAAGTCACAAGAATTGAACACGTAGGAGGGTGTGCAATGCTAATTTTAAAGCGACCTGCGCACCAACAAGGATCACCAACACCACTGCGCTTCTGCACATTTACCGTGTTGTTTCGGTTAGATTAAGTAGATGTTTGTGTGTTTGAAATGCATTTTACCAGTGGAAATTCATATACAAATCCACAGAGTACACGTGTAAGTGCCTTGGCTTCTGAAATAAATGCAACATAAGCCAACAATGGAATAAGATGACAAGCTAGATATTGCTATTCTCCTATCAATAGAAAAATCGTTCCCTGTGTCTCCATTAGGGTTGGTAGCTGTGTAGTTGACCAAATCGAAAAACAACTAATATAGCTTTCTCTGTGACTGCTAGGTTAGATTTTGAACGGATATCTTGTGAACCAAATTGTCCAGCCGAAGTTTTTTCTCTAACGTGTCACAACGTACTGTCAAACCATCTGGCTTCTGAAAATTGCAACAGTTTTTGCAGTGCGAGTGCATTTCCGAAAACGGTCCTAAATCCAACCACTTGGGTTTGGCATTGTTTAGCTCCAATTTTGCATCAGCATACTACTGAGGGTTACAAAACATGATTTTGAGTCGTCAAAGTATATTGAATAATCTGCGGCATCCTTTCGCTAATGAACTGCCATGCCTCCAGAAGGAATCACGAGATTTTGAATAATGCCAGTTTGCACAGGCACAGGTAGGGATAGTCAGGAAGCAGAAGTCTTGTTCGAAAAATGAAACTTGCAGTCGGGAAACAGGCGTTCAATTCATTGAGCCACTTCAACACATGGCCAATGTAAGTCGCCAGTGATTCAGTTGACACCAAGAACTAAGCGGCCTGCGGAAGGCAGCGCGATTGAGGTCACCACCACGGTATTTAAAAACTCTGGAACTAGTCCGTGAAGGTATTCGAGTATTTGACGTACAAGTCAGTTTCAACATTCAAGTAGCTGCTCAATATTTTATTGCATAAACTCGTGCGACGTTTGAGAGATCCACTGATAAACCAGGCGAGACATGATCATATGAGCGTCGCAGAATGGCAGGTGAAGTGACAATGGTACATTGATTGTCTTCGCAAACATTGGACGCCATTGGCGTTTGCGAAACTGCAAAATTTTAATTTCCGTGCTATTAGTCAGCTCGATTTCCATACCATCAATGAAAGGACTATGTTTTTTCGCGATTCGCTTGTTCAAAAATTATTGTTTGCCCCTCACTTTTAGATCCGTATTGCACACACTAGCATGTTTCCAAAGTTTATTAGCGGCAGTTCTTGTGAACTGTCGACATACCTGCTAACAACAGCATAAACGCACGTCGCAACAGTTGTTTAAGTGCCCCAAATAGTACGATAGGCAAGCTAAACTTTGTGTCCATCCATAGTTGCTACAATTGCTGTTTTGTAATCTGACATCCCAAAAGCAGGTCCCGAAAATCTAGCCAGTGAACATTTTACATTGTTTTGGAAAAACTAAACATTTGATTTTATGACTAACACCATGTTTCGGAAAGGACGTCCAATATTAATTAAAAGACGAGAGTGCTGGTGATACGAATGCTAGATTTGCCCTGAAATTCTCTACCGCAAACGTCGTATGCTGCACGGTTCTTTGGGACTGACTCTGATTCTTGATGGCGCCAAGGTTAAATGAATTGGCAAACTAGGTTTATACATTTTTGAACACTTGTTTGTGTGCACCACGAGGTCGACTAACCTGCTGCATTGTGAAGCAGCGCGTCTCAACTTGATCGAATACCGCGTCGAAACATATGAGCTCATCCTTTTTGGACAAGTTCTTTACCATTGGCCTATGGTGTGTTTTCACATCCATGACAATGTCGTGGAACGTTTCCTTGACGATGTGGCCAAGCTGACAAAAGCGAGAGAAATAGTTGTGGGAAATTACCGATAGAGCATGAGAGATTTCCCGCCCAACTGGATGGACCACGTTCAATTTTCAGCTGGCTTCAAGAAACGACCGCCAGAACACTCAATTTATTACTGCTTATCTGCCCACATATTTCCCGCTGAACAAGTCAATTGTTCCTTCGAACGACACTCTTGTCAAACACTTATTTATCATTTTGGGATGAACCGTGTAAAAAGAGACTACAAACCTAAAGTGCATAGTGCAGTTTTCCCTGAACGAATTCGTCTTCTTCCTCAGTTGTGGTCTCCATCAGTAGTCGGGACAGTGTAAACAAATGCGTCCGAGATGAGGGTTGTGCATCTACAACATTCGGCTAAAACGAAGGAAAAAATTGGGCAAAATCTACTGACAGAAGAAGCTCTGAATATGCTGAATTAGAGAATGGTCTTCCTAGGCTACTCACGTATAACGTCCTATCTATCTATCTATTTATCTATATATCTATATATCTGTCCATCCATCTATCTATCTATCTACATATCTATCTGTCTATCTATCTGTCTATCTTCCTATCTATTTACCTATCCATCTACCTACCTATTTATATGTATCTCTGTATGTAAAATCTGTCTCCTTTCCAACTATCTATACACTAGTCTTTCTGCCAAGCTGTTCAACGCTCTGTCTATTTGTCTACCTCAGATTTTTCTGTCTATTCATCTATCTGATTTTCTGTCATTGCGCCTATCGCTCTGTGATCCTATATATATATATATATATATATATATATCTTTACAAAAGTATATATATGTATATATGTAGCGTTCTACGCGTCATTCTATCAGAGAAGCTCATATTTATCTGATAGGTCTGGTGATTCATAGTTCATATTCTCGCACCAATCACCGATATTCTCGCCATCGAGAGACGGGGTGGTCCACCGGCACCTGAAATTACCAGCATGTCTCAAGTACCCGTTTTTCCAAACAAAACTGACAATACTGAACTATGGTAAATCCTTAAGACACTGGCAGTAACAGTGATTTGGGATATGGATTAGCTGATTGTGAGGAAATTTATATGCCTTCGCTTCACAGGAAAACCTGCGGCGATATCGACTCCAACGGTTGAAAGCCTTTCTGTCGCTGAAGTAACTGATATAATCGTGCGACTGTGGAGTGGTCACTTGGTTCCATAAACATATAATGGCTGTTACAATAGACAATTCAATATATCGAAAATTGTGCTGAACACATACACCTATTGCAACATCTTTCCGGTACGTCAGTAGATCATAATGACCTTCGAACTTTCGAATTGGGAGACTTCCCATCGTCTGAAATGAACAATAACCAGGCGCTTGTCAGTATATTATCAACTCAGAAAGCGCCTTGTTCCATACAAGGAGTAAGGGGTGTAAAATACATCCGTCGTTCTACACTAAGTTAACACGTGCTCAGTATCCGATTGGCTGACGCACATTCCGAATGTGTGGTTCGTGGTACTCGCTAGTTCAGGAAGCAGTGAGCCTGTCAGCTACTAAAACTTGCATAAATTATTTCACTGTTCGAACCATGCTCTCCCACGTCTTCTGACTACAAAATGCACGAAATCATCGCAAAATGTTTATCAGGGCAAGTCTTGTAACCACACAAAGAGCATGAATATCTGACTGAATGCTTAAATTCAGCTAGATAGATCGCTAAAGACGTCATCGAGTTTTATAGTTTTAAATTGATCCCACCAAGAGTCTGCGACGTTCTTATATCAAGCGGTTGTACCCGTGTAATCGTGCACTTTCGCTTCTCGCCGCATATCAGAACTTTAATAGTCGATTGTTATTTCATCCTTTCAGTGAAGCCAATCTGTCCTGGATGACCCAGAAGCATTGTATAGATGTCCGATCTCTATTGAGAGTCAGCAGCAAAACGCATCTCACCCCAGTAGAGAACGGCGAACCGGCGACTTTCAGGCCAAGGATTGATTACACAACCGTTCAACCACAAGGGCATGCTCAGCAGTGTGGTTGACGTTAACTTAGACAACACGCCCCACTCATCGTTCAATCACGGGAGACCACTCCACGTTGTCACATATTGACTAGCTCCTTGACTGATAAGTTCTCAGATGAGAGCTTCAGGCGTCGTGCAAATATATTATTTTTCTTAGATGCTTGTGGATGTTTCGTATAGATTTGAGTCAATTTTGTACCACAGCACAGGAAGGTATAGATCACAATGTACCCAACACCACTACTTGGTTATCCAAAAGAGGACAAGACGTAGGCCTGCTGATCCAGTGTACGCTGTTTCAAGTCATTCTGCGGGCGAGTGAGGAATGATGCCAAAGGGGGCTATGTGAAGGAGACGGATATGTTTACGCATCTTCAAGATAGATCCAACGTAGACAGAACTAGTGGAACCCCTAGAGTTAACACAAGCAATTTACGGAACGACACATACAACTGATAAACGATTGTTCACTCCACTCTTCCAGGACACCGTACACATACAACACAACTTTTTTCATAAAGTCCTTAATTCCCTTCTGCCATGTCAAGTTCAGTCCACCTCTAGGTTTATGACAACTTGGACCGGGACGGATTACAACATTCCACTGAGGAGCAAGCGACGTACGAAATGACGCATACTACTGATGAATCAGAGAGCAGTTCACTGTGCCAGGACCCTATGCACATACACACACAATCACCATCATCACCACCATCAATATGCTCATTATTACTGTCAAAAGAGTAGAATCCAAATGGATGGGAACTAACGTAGCACTGACCTAACACGGCCATTCCGACACGCATGCAGCCTCAGATACCAACTCAGGCGATTGCATCCGAACTGACAACAACTGCACTATAATCGGCAGGAAGGCTAACTTAGTAACGTTTTAACCAGTGGTAGTGAGAATCAGGTGATCTCCTTCCTAGAGCGCGAGTTATACTGATAGCATTCTGACTTTCGATAAACTCTTCCATATCTCCGTGCGAGGTCTGAGACGGACCAGATCGGATGGTCGTGAGAAATGTTTGATATTCAACTAATGATTTCATTATTTTGCGGTTGCCGGACAGTCGTTATTGCCGCGTTTCCAAAATTTTTCTTCATGTTTAACACAAATTTGGCGGTTGCGGTGGCGGTGGCGATGGGAATGACGGTGATGTTTGTGGTGTTGTCAGTGGCGGAGGGGTGAATAGTCATTTGCGGCTCATCTGCAACAGTTTTGATAAAACTCACGAATTCCGAATCCGTAATCCAGGCATACGAGTATTCGGTCGAAAGACATGAACTGGTTTGCTTGTCATTGCAGAAGACAACCCTGCTTTATGATTTTCTTTGGCTGAAGTTGTCACGTAGACTGAAATTTTTGGGCGCTCAGACAAAACAACGAATGGATCACTATTAAAAAGGTGTGAACTAGTGAGTTATATTATCGACGAACTGACACTGGCTCGCAGAACTCTTGATGTTACAATTATTCGGGAAATAACACTCTAATCAGAGGGTCGCTGGAAAATATTTTGACAGAACAGCATGGTTTTCACGATTTTTTTGGGTCAATAAGAAATGCGGTTACTCGAATCTGCTTCAATCATAATCGATTCTAGAAATCACTTCAGACCGTCTAAATCACACCAGTATGTAGACATAAAATAAGCCTATTTATCTGGGAAAAACCACATCAGAAGACAACAATGATGAGAACGACAATTGTAATATACCTGTGGCATTGTACGTTTTATAAACGAGCCTAGATCCACTCATAATTCGCAAATAGGGAATCCACTTGGGAATGGGGTTTGCTGCATAGGGTACCCAAATATCACAGGTTGTGCGCAGATATTGCAATGACGTCTTCTAACCAGCTGAATATGTTGAGCAGCTGAGGTGACATTAATCCATGAAGGTTGGATGTTGTTCGCTATCCGGCTATAAGCATCTTGTAGATGGCTGGGGACTGTCTTCATTCAAGGATCAAGAGAATAAACATGAACCTTGCTTGCTAATTCGATCTGTTGTGCTGGCTCATGCGGTATTTTACCTTATGTGAGGGAAATTCCGGATAATATTTTACACACTCCCCACGACAGCCAGATTAACAAGCATCCATACAAAACACCAATTGGTTATACTTTTTGTTTGAAAGCATTTTGGCAGGGATATCGTTCAATGGCGTGGCAGTGAGCTGTGGCAAAGTATAAAAAAAAACAAAATTCGTATGAAATCGAACGATTATAGCTGAACGTGTACTGAGATTTTGGAGATACTTTCCACTAGATTTAGTCGAAGGACTACGTTTGACTGTGCTTTGTTCCGTCTCTCTGAAGTTAAATCTTATTACCCTGTTGATTGTCATTGTTTTATTGGATAATCGGCGACCCCGTGTACTCTGTAGATTCAGCCAGGTATCCGGGTTGCATTCAGTCTCACTTGGATTTTGCACGCAAGAACCAATGTCTAAATGGATAAGCTCGTAATCAAAAATTCGAAATAATGAGTTGCCGGTTAGTACGACCGGTTTACATGTCAGTCCGAGTATCAATATCACGGCCGTTTTTAACCATTTCCAATTCTCATTTGCCGTGATGAACTTACATATGTTTGGCTGCATATTAAGAATGGCTACACCAATCAAAAGCCACCTGAACACGCTGAGTACAAAATTTTCCAATTAGGGGTCATGTAGCCTTGATATAAGGAATTGCAGCATAAGTCATGTACTGCTCGTTGAGTTGTGAAATGCCGTCGTGTATGTGAAATCATTCACTGGAGAAAATGCGAGCCCCACTCACGTTAGTTGCACATTTAGTGTTTACCATTGAATTGAATGATTCAAATTTCATCTCATCATGAGTAATAAGTAATGTAATTAGTACTGAACGAGCAATGATCCACACAGTGAATGGATTTGCTATGTGTTTTCACCCGATGAATAATTCACCAGTGATGTAGTTTCACTGACTAAAGGATGGGCGACGTTACAGCCTGACTAAGAGCGGATAAATCAGCCTGTCAGTTCTCCGCTGTGGACAAGCGGTTAAATTTTGCAGCTTCAATGCGCCCCACCGACGATTCCTAATAAGGATGGAAGAGTTATACATTGCTTGTCGGGTTTTCACCACAGACAGCAATCTCATACATAATGTAAGGGGGCCTATTTATACCCGCAATGATTCGTGCTGTATTCTCGAGAAGTGAATAGAACACCTTGTCTTCGTATCATATACGCCGCATGAGTGACGGTATACTATCAGCTTCCTTGTTTATCGTACCTACGCTTGCCCAACAATGTACATCGATCAACCCCGGTCTATCATCTATTATGTTGACAATGTAATTCCCCACGTTTATTATGTCCCCATTCGTAAACCCCGCCCCACTTTTGTTTTTAGTGTGTACATATGAACAGGCATTTCTTTGTCCTTACCACTTCACCTTTTTGGCCTTGAGATTATCCGGCTATGTGTATCCGACTTTGCACGCGTGACTCTCGCACGTGGGAGCCTGTTTGCTACCTTGCTTTGTACTTTTGTACGCCAAGTGGACTGTGTTTTGGACGCTTATCTGCTGTCGAGATTTGTATACTTTGTGAATTTCTCTTACACTCCTATTACCGTATAGAAACCCAGTTCCAGCTTTGTTATGCCTACTCGGTGGTTCCTGTATTATGCGTCACTCGTATAAATAGTTCGCCCATTACACCAGGAATCCTATGAGTTGAGCGAACTTGAACATTGTGAAAACGAAATCTGTATAAAGTTATCAGTATAACACCTTGATGCGGCCTACCGAACTTTACAGTGGGTGACGTCCGAACTTCGTAGCTTCTCTTCCACCATTCGGTGGATGCGTAGGCCACTTGTAACTATAAACTCTTTTTTATCGGGAATCACGGGAAGCCACGCGCCTATTCAATCCGTTCTCAATTTGGCCTCCTTTTGAACAGCTGTGTGCCAAAAGCATCAAAACTTAAATTTTCCTTCGGGAAAGTAACATGTTGTCCCGCCGTGGCCGGTCTAATAGATGAAAACGTTGTTTCCAGGTCCGCTGCAAGTCATCGGGAAGTTTAAGGCCTTCTTTAAGGACATTTAATCTCGTGGCGCTCTCGCGCATAAAAAGCACAGTAAGAAGCTGTAGAAATGGATAATAATATAAAACTGTAATAATACAATTGTAACATACAATTCTATTATTCCCCAAAAATATGGGTTTTGTCATAATTTATAGAAGCTGGGTTGTAATGTAAACGGCCTTGTTTAACTGGTGATGAAGGAGATCAGAATGATATAAAAAGTTCCAGAGTTCATTTCTGTCAATTGGCACACAATTATGATGTGAATAAAAACTATGTTCAACGCGCAAAATTCCTGCTCGGTTTATCCGTTTAGCACCTAATACATATGAAGTAAATGTATAACGAACACGTGGGTCAGAATCGTGTTTGGTACATGCTACTGGCTATAATCAGTAGCTAAATTGACTTCCGTTAGTGTGCTATTTGCATGGCCACATGAATATGTGATTGAAACGTGGACTTTCCCGACGCCAGATGGTTTGCTGTTGTTTCTTTTGGCTTTTAATCTATGCAGGTTGTAGGAGCCAGTATTCCACGTTAGCTAGTTTTATCATTTGCGATTCGACACTCAGCCCTTTCCAAAACACGCTCTCGGCACCATAGTTGAACCGGTAATGAAAATTCCTCATGCTGTATTCAACACTGGGAGACACTATTATAATCAAGGTGAGACGAACCTACATTTCGAATACGGTCATCCACGAAGCCGTATGCTCAGCTGTTCTCTGATCCTGGTGATCGGTTTGCAAATGTTCCGTCACCAACGGAAGTGACATCACGAGTGAATGATTTGGTCGGCAGTTCTCCGATATCTGCCTGATATTATGCGTCGATCAAGAGAGTGCTCATCTGCCCGGAATATGCCCAACAACATATTCTCTCTGAAAATGTAGTTACTGCATGTGGTCTGCATTACCTCCACTCAAGTGATTTCTCTCAACACCATTTTTCATGATCTGATTGATCGGTTACCGATTAATCTTGTGTCACGGTTTCCTCCTCCACATTTGGTTGGCTGTCAAACCAACTTCTGCGTGTAGTATTTCATCTTGATTGATTCGTTCTGATTTCCTGTTGTGCTGTATTCTGATTTTTTGGAGTTTGTTTGAGTGGAGGCTCTTTCTGTTGATAACACTGTTTGCTTCTTGCAAGGAAAATTACCGGCTTTGATTACTCAACTATCTTTCTACCTTTTTTCCTTTATCTCGCCAAACCACGTGCGGGATCGGAAACGGTAATACGGTTAGTCGGTAAGTACGCCCAAAGACCGGGTGACCAAGGATTGCGCCGCCATTCAGATAACACTCTTTGCGTCCTGCAAGGAACGTTATCACGCTTGATTACCTATCTATCTTTCTCTATCTCAGAAAACTACTTGCGGGACAGAAAACTCTGAATTCGTTAATACGCGCAAGGGGCGGGTAATCAAGGATTGCGTCGCCATTCCGAGTCCACAGAATGTATAACTGACCCGTCCACATGGCACCTAAGGCGAAACATGTATTCTGAAAGCTGAGGGTGTTACCGGTGAATGACGATACGGATTTGAGGGACTGCTATTCAGCCAATCGATAGCACTGCAAACGAGTTTGATTTTCGACCATCCATTACTCATGTTTGAGACAACACAATGAATAAAAACAAAACATCAATCCGAGCAAACCAAGGTCGACCCGCCCCAAGTTGTACACGTCCAAGCAGGTATTTGACCACTCACAACCGCGCGTTACTGAATAATTTCAAAACTCGGTAAAAGTAGCGATTGATGCCTATGGTATAAAAATAACCCTCCGTCTGGAAGTAATAAACCGGGTTTCTCTTGGAGTAAAGCAAATATTTTCGACTGCCTACTGGGAACTTTGCTTAAAGAGAATATGTGCCATATGACTTACGAAAATACCATCCACGCGTTTGGCTGAATTGCAACACTAGAATTCTAGCTGTGATCAGCAAGTGCATCAGAAATGTCTACTTCTGCGCGACCTCCCCTGTGCAACACACTCTTTCCCTGTTTTTCAGGTTTCGCATCACCTTCCAATACTTTCGCGAAGATATCCGGTTTGACGTCCTTAAAACTATAAACACGAATAATAAATATTTTTGTGACAATGTTGTTCTTCACACATATTCGATTCGCAATAACCATCTATTTACATTCTTACAAAGTACGAGAAATCTGGCCTCTGCTCGCCATCATCATNCTGAATAATTTCGAAACATTTTGAAAGTAGCGATCGACACATATGATATAATAAGAAGCCATAGTCTGGAAGTAATAAACCGGGATTCTCTTGGAGTAAAGCAAACATTTCCATTGCCATCTTGGAGGTTTACCTAAAGAGATCATGCGCCACATGGCTAACGAGATTATTAACCACGCGTTTCACAAATCCGAAAACGCTGATTTGTAACACTAGAATTCTGGCTGTGATCAGCAAGTGCAACAACAACGTCTACTTCCGCGCGACCTCAGCTTTTCAGTACCTTCCTCCCTTGTTTTTCAAGTTCCTTATCGCCTTCCAATACTTTCGCGAAGATATCCGGTTTGACGTCCTTAAAACTATAAACCACGAATAATAATATTTTTGTGACAATGTTGTTCTTCACACATATTCGATTCGCAATAACCATCTATTTACATTCTTACAAAGTACGAGAAATCTGGCCTCTGCTCGCCATCATCATTCATATTACTGTCACGACCGGTCGCTGAATGATGTGAACTTGAAACTTGATTGTTGCTGAGTTTGCCAAGCATGGCATTTTGATCAAACAGGTTGCCAAGACGAACTCTGATTGAAAACATTAGCCACCCCTGCATCATTGTCATTCGAATTCTGTTTTACAGTGGCGACTCCAGCAGGCTCCACAATTTCCGGAAAATAGTCAACGCATACACTTCACGAACGAAGCTCTGCATATGGGTACAAGCACGGATACAAGTTGTTCTTTTGACAAGAACGCTACTTTCGAAGGTTCAGATCGAACACTAAGCTGTGAAAATACCGGTAATACACTGAAGGCTTACTTGCTAGGCCGAAAGCAGAAGTGTGAACTCGGTCGCGGGCTGCTTCAGAATTCACTATGCCCTTATAACCAGTGCTCATTCAAGCGAATTAACCGTTCTAGAATGCAGTAAAACCAGTTAGTATGCTTTAGGGCTACTATTGTGTTTCCATAAGAAGAGTCATGTTACTTGCACCTTGTGTGACACAGTAAACAAATACATTTAATTTCTGCGCAGGGACATACTTTTCCGTGGTAGTCAATTACCACACCATTGTAAACATCTTCGTGCTCGTAGTCATTGAAAACATGGCCTGGAAACGGATTTCTGAGGTAAAAGAAATGAGAAGGAGCAGTGAACTTTTCGCAAATAATGACATGCAGTTCGAATGGAAAGACATGACAAAAAAGGAAAATTCTTATGGAAGCTTGTTCCCTGTACTCCCTGTAATGTAATTGGTTAAACTTTCACGAACATGAGTGCAACCTGTGTCACACAAGTAAATGTAAAATAACGATCTTCATCGCAACAATGATTTACTCATCCCACAATGATCCCGGTGGGCAGACAACATAGAACATTACAAATGTTTTGAAATGGCGATTCTTTTTGTAATTATACAGCAAAATCACCACAAGTAACTAATTATATGAGCATATCTCCACCCAGTGCCCTTGAATGCAATTCGGTTGCGCAGTAAACGACGTACGATTATTGAAACCTCGAAGCAAAAAGAACTTTTAAGATCAGCAGAATGTTTCCTCTACTGATGCTAGCAATCAGTTGTATTACAAAATGTTAAGACTTCTAGGTTGTCCGCTTTATCCTCCATCCAAATCATCAGCCGGCTGATTCACTCAGACGACATTTTGGTATCGATGTTGTTAATTTCAGACTACTGACAATCGAACCAGTTATAATTTGCACTTCACCAGCAGGGACATTCCACAATGACTGCAATTTAATCTGGTGTCGACTGTGTCGATTACATCAGGTTGATATGGCGTTTGCTGTCATGAAATGCAATAAAAGTTTGGAAACTTTATGATATATCTCAAGTGGCGCACAAAAACACACAATTTACTCCAACCCGATTCCATTCACGATTTATATCCGCAAAAATAAGACAAGTTAAAGCCAAATAGAGAAAAGCGAATTCTGAAGTCGAGTTACTACCAGACTAATGGATTAGTTACCATCAGATGCCAAATATTGTACGTGATATTTACTTGGGATTGTTTGCAATATCGTCGTAGGCGAAGGTGATTATATTCTCCGCTGGAATTTTGTTTGCACGCAAGACGTGGTAGGTGTGGAAAACGTTCGCCTGAAGTAAAATACAAACGGAAATAAAGTCGAGGAAGTTCAAGAAGGCAAGATGTTTCCCGTCGCGGAGGCTGAAATCAATAGTTTGGGATTTTCAATCTGAAGCATAGACTTGTCAACACATCCAGGTTCACCATGCAATTGATGCATCCGTATTGAGAATTATCTCTAATTCATGCTTTTACGGGGAGTCAGGAACCCGTTACTCTTCGACAATCACTAGGTAGCTGAGCCGATTGCCTACCAGCAGCTTATTATGTTGCGCCGCACCCACTTGGGGAGGCGCTTTGATGGGAGTGTGGTAAATCCAAACCTATTATCAACACTGATTAGCTGCATCAGTTTTTTCGGACACAATCACATGAGACAAGTTCCGTTCATGGCTGATAAATCAGCCCTCATGAAATGCTTTAGTGATAATCCGCCAGAGCTGACTTTCAAACCCCTTGAGAATAACAAATAAAGTGCGTTAATTTTGCATCAAAATGGTGTGAATTCAATGCGAAAATTTATCCCGAGAGTGCAGTGTTGATTTGCCCGGATGCGAAAGTCCCAAATGCTTTGAATTTCCAAATTCAATCAAAATCAAACGAAATGTTCCATCACAACAATGTGTTTTTCCATGAAGCTGAAATAATGATGAGTGTTCATCATGTGATTTTGCATCGGACTTCACGACATCGTTCAGCCTGACCTCCATCGATCGATAATTTAAACATAACGACTTCTAGAAATCGTTATGCGTATGGCAGATTGATAGATGGAGGAATGAGGAGGGTTCCTTATTGAGTGCTTTTCGACTGTACACAGCGCACTCCCTGTGGTGTTCCTTCTTGAGGTGTCCCAGAATTGATGTGGCCCCTGGTGCCTCGTTGGCTAGGTTACGACGGTTGGTCATTTCTTAACAAACATCCTAATGACCATGGCTAGCACACTTGGTTTTGGAAGATGCTTCATCCACTGCCCTTCTAGATGAAACGAACATGTGAAAGAACCTCAAAGGGTGTTCCAATTCGCCTGTTGACAATATTGACCCTCGAATTGAAAATATGTTGTATCTGGGTCTTTCAGAGAGAGATTTGACCTCACAGCCTGCTGGCGGTTTGTGCGCCTCAACAACCCACTGAGTAGTGTATACGCGACGATCATAGAGACTTTCATACCAGATTGGTTATTTGAACGGTTATCATCCATGTCGGGGGTTGATACTTCGCCTCCGACTGTCTGCACAATCCACCACCAATCTGAAAATCCACTAGCGCAACTAGGCTCTTGGAATGGAGGCCTTAATCGAAAAATCAAACGGCCTATTATATCTTTAACGGCGGATAAGACTGATTAGGCGTGCGAGTCGTTTGTTGACCTCTCAGAGCACCACGCCTCCCCCAATTGAAGCTGAATTTTATTACTGATTTGTGCGACTGCTTTACGGTTTTTGCTTGCAATAGCGTAAATTTAACTCTCCTAATTCTCGTGAGAATTTTCCGTTTCCGAAAATTATCAGTAAATAGGATGTTTTCTTTTCGGTTCAATAGGTTGTAGCTGCTCAGTTGGCGTTTGCGAATAAATGTACTTCCCGTTGAAGGGTATCCCCCCTTACACTGGTAGTAGCACAGCCTAATTTCAAGTATGGATCGCACGCTTACAAGTAATCCCACGTCACATCGACCACGACTGGTGTCATTAACTCGGTTGTCTTTTCTGCAGTACACCACGGGGCGAGTAAGCGAGTAAGCCATAGACGCTTATAATAATTCTTCAGTTTGTCCATCTTTAAAGTTTGCACTCTGAAATAAGCTGCGCAGCATACTTGTTCGCCGGACACGCTTGCCGTTTTACCGATATGTGTATAAAAATCCCGTCACGGTGGCTGTAATGAGTTTTCATGCGTTTCCGCTTGTTTTCCTTTGCGTTCCTCTGGTAATCCGGCAGCCTACGGTGCTTGTTATACTGGGGCTTGTATTGTGCTAGGTCCCTGAACCGAAGGCCTTCTCATTGAGTGACCTACCGCATTGATGGTAGACCTTTTGCAACACTTTGTGGAATAACCAGAACAAAAGCCCGTATATTATTGTGGATGTCGAAGACATTATTGGTCAGTTAGGCAGACTTTGCGTCTCCGCGATTCGTTTGGGTGGGTGCAGAAATAAATTTAAAATGCACGGACCACGGGGACGCCTGAAATATTTACACGTTGAAGACGGGCGGAAGTAAATTCCTGAACAACAGAGGCCGCCTCACCATGTGGCGCCCGTTTTACAAAGTCCACCAGGCAGCACAATCACACCACATCGACGTTAGCCATACGTGGCGTCGCTCGTAAGACGGCACCTGTGTAAACCCGGATCAAAGGCATTTTCGACGATCGCTGTATTTAAATGAGGAATACGCCGCAGGTGACCATTGCGAAGACTCTAAAGCCTAATGTTAAAGAAGCCTTCCATAACCAATCTTAACGTCGCTTCCGGACAAGCCGACTTCTGATGATAACTTCTATTAGAATGTGTTGTCTGCAAGATACTGATCACCACGCTTGTGGAATGGTGCATCAAAGTAGATGCGCCTACTGAACTCGGCCAACGCTCCAAATTCCTTCGAAACTTGGACAAGTTTTTTGTTCGGCAGAGAGCACAATATCATTCAACGAACAGTGAAACTTCTGGTAAGAAAACAACACCTGCATGGGTTGAGAATCTTTGTGAACACGAGAGGTGGACGAAGGAAGAACCTCTTGTGTTATGCTTTTCCTATGCCAGCTTATACACGCAACTGGCCCAAACTGGCCTTTCATGAGCCACGCTGATACATGATACATGATATGATACATGAAGTATCATAAGAGTAAATATTTTGAACAATTATTCGACTGATTTACTGTAGTTTCTCAACTGCAGTCATGACAGTGATCGTGCAACCCCGTAGGCTTTAGAAATAATTGGTTGCATTTTCTTCCTCAACTTTCATCAACCAGCTGGTCGCAACCAACGAGAAATCACTCCAATCGATCTTGGCGGTGAAATACATTGTCCATGTTTGTCCAACTCACATTTTCGTGGGCAGGGTAGAAACAGTCTATCAATCTGATTTAACTTGATGAAGTCCTAATTGAGTGTATCTGTCACCGAGGAATTAGCTTGACTTCCGTTGCGACAAGAACGTTTCCTGTGCCTACTTTATGTCGTTTAACTAGGGAATTCAAAGACAGGCCTACAGGTAGCGGGATTCCAGGTTTCCCGGGATTGTGTGGACGAAGTGTGAGAACGATGACATGCGCACTCGCTGAAACTTATTATTGGCTACAGACACACACAATATGGGTATCCGTTTTGCATACGATTTTCATATAACCCCTGGCAAATACGGCACGATTAAACGAATGAATTCCACCACGGTCTTGTTCTGCGTTTACTTCAAATAAACACTACTTGGTCTTACCAAGTATTCAAGAAATATTTCCTCATATTGTATGTAATTTCCGGTGCCCTGGGAATTGATCTGTTTGACCCAACAAATAATGTCGCTGCAACGTGAGCGGTTTTGTTGAGATTTCTCAAATATCATAGCACGACAAGGAAAATTCTGTCAAAAGCGAACATAGGCCAAGGGATGCGTACCCGTTGGTAGTAGATTTGATAAACCGTCGTTTTCAGTTCAGCATCACAGCCATATACATAATTCGGTAGAACACAAATGTTTGGGGACCATTAGTGCCAATACCCCTTCGAAAACCATTTCATGTGGAATGTGGACAAAAATTGGGTTGCCGAATCGAAAAAACACCTACTGAGACGTACTTGATGTGGATAATTTTTCCATGTTTTAGAAACAGCTATAAGGACGGCCCAGTTATTTGACGGTTCGTTGTTAAATATCGATGACCAGTTGTGGACGCCGGCAGTTTCCACCCATGCAACGTGGTCCATGCCGAACAAGAACGCAATAAGAAGCAGACAACGGCGCATCATTTTCAGTCTTCCTTGAAGCTCCATATGCCCGAAACTGTATGCTATGCGCCTCTTCTAAATCGGAGTTTGCTTTAAAATGTATGGCGATAGAGTGAAATGCTATCCGCCATAAATGTGATAGCAATGCGGTATAAAGTTTTTGCTAACCAGGGTAACATCGACCTTTTTGAGCACCTTGTTCAATTTCTTCCAACGATGTCCTCACGTTGGTGATTTGTGGTATGTTAGGATGAATGTGGATCATTCCATTGAGCACCTATGCGCTGCAGACACTACTGAGCAGCAAAAGGTCCTCAAAAGGTTTCACGTATCACTTCGCTTCATACCTGCATTCGCTGATAACTGTGGTCAATTGTGATATTGATACGGTATTTTTATGTTAAAACCGCAAGAGAAATCTTTGTGTTTGCAGTAGGTCAGCTTAAAATTCGACCAATCATTTAGACTCACGGAGTCAACTTCTCAAAAGCTGGGTATTTACTAAATGCCTAGGTCGATGGTCACACGACGCTTCTGGTTGCCATTTGTAGGTGTAATCGAATTTCAGGCCAAACCAAGAACCAGGAAACTTACTTTTCTCTATGAATTTAGTTTATATAAATTACAAGGACCTGGACCAGTTAAATGTTGCTTCGTAGTTTGCCAATTTTCTGTAATATTTAGTTTCATGTTTTAGAATGGGTTTGCACGTAGCAGGATTTTCTTTTCTAGTTTGATCAGCAAGCGATAATAACACATCACCATATTTAATGGAATTTAGAATGCCTATCTCAACATGGTGAGCATTTAGAATTCTGGGCGTCTGGGGTTACTTCAATCAATGTACGTTGATTTTTACGGTGAGGAACAACCATGATTTGTTTGAAAGCATAGCTATTGAAGAAGCAATAAATGAAGTCAATGAAAGCACTGCGTGCAAGCTGACTGCAGTTAGGTGCCTACATCTCCATGCATTGATTCAGGCTAGCTGGAGTGAGAATGACAACAGGAACGCGAGAGACATCAATTAACAAACCTATCCGGCAGCCTCTCCAACATTGGTGTTTGCGAAGAAATGAATAAATGTAGACAATGAGTGGCTTATTGCTAGCTCACTCCAATCATTCTCAGGTACCCACACCCACTAGCATTTATCCGGGCGGCATGGAGATAGACTCACTTCATGAAAACTAGTAACACCGAATTAATCCGTGTCCTGCATTATCTCCGAATTGATTTGTTTTCAAAAAAAAGAGGTTTGAAATTCTGCGACCATGAGGAAGACTTTCGGTCACCGAATGAGTAATTTCATTTTCTGGAAGACATTCTAAAATTGTTTCTATGTTCAATTGGGCGTTTCATGAAATTTTAATTGTGTAGGGGGAGGGAGTGTTTACCACTCGCCAAGATGTTGGGTTAATTTGTAATGTTCATCTGTGTAGTTCCTTCTATGAGACACTTCGAATTTATACGAGAAAGCCCTGAATTTGGAGGTAGATTTATCATTCTCCGAATATGACAAGAGCTTGTGTGATTGTTGCATTGGTTGTGGAAACATCCTGTGAATCACTACAACCCACTTACCATGTTTAACTAGATGAATATGAGGACCAATTTGAGTATTCAACCGTGGACTTCACCCAGCTTAAACTTGATTGTTTCACTATTTACAGATCCACACATGTGGTCATAACGGGATCATTTATCACAACGCTATCTGTGTACGGATTGCTTTTCTGTGTCATTGGTCAAGCACTACCCATTTTGCCGGAGTTCTTATCTGTGAAAATGGGCTGTGAGCTGCCACTAGATATCGGCGATATAATGTGGTTGTCTCGTCTGGGGAGACAAATAATTCCACGCTAAACCTGTTTCCACCATCACTTTGTCAATGAAGGTTTTATCACGATTCTTGAGATTTAATGGTTCTGATCTTAAAGGTCAACATTCGTCCTCTAAACTGCGCGGAATTGTGCTACTGTAATCGCTTTTCAATCAGTTTTTGTTGAGAAAAACTTGAAGTTGCAACGCGGCATCGCAAAAAAGGACATGCTTATTTTTGAAACGCAGACAAGCTATCATTTGAAACCATAGTGTTATTTTTTTCGCGCATCAGGCTAGCCTTCGAAGGATATGAGAAGATCATTCCATCACCATCTGATGATATCCGCTGTCTCCCGCACAACAAATTTTAGAGCGTTACTGGATTGAAACGTTGATGAGAGGAACAGTTTCAAACGAAGTCCAAATGTAAGGCACGTGAATCATCATCATCAATGCATCACCATCTCGCCTCATGTGAGCCTCATTTATTCATTGTGTTTATGACAGCCCGACAGCCATAAGTGTATGGGAAGGAGGTAAAATGTTCGGAACGCCAACCAAGACGTCGAGTGTTAGTTTCTTGAGAATCACAATTCCATCGAACCTCATTGAGTGTGGAACAGATGTACAGTGCTTCCCGGCTTCACTTACCGAACGAAATGTTGATGAGAATTCGCTAAACCGTTCCCTTTTGTCGACGCCGGGAATGGTTTCGTGCAAATCCGGGCTCACTGTAATTCGTGATATGCTGGCGTTAAACCCTTTGAGTAATCTCAATTTGATGTGCGATAGGTGAAGTTCACAAAATAATATGTGACATCGGGATCAATTTTCTAGTTCCAGAAACGCATGAATTCAAAGCGGCATCTTCCCATTCTCAGAGAATTTGTCACCCCACCCTACGTTATGTTTCGTGTAGAGCTGTCGAACATGGCCACTAACAATAACTAACATAAGGAATATTTTGAATCCCCATTCAAGAGCCCTCGTCGCAGAGCCGAAGCACGTGTAAACTGGTGTCTGTAAATCAACAGCCACATAATTAGAAAACGAGTGTTCGTGTGCAACGGGGCAAGTGTGACGGTAAGAAACATACTTCGGGAAATCTGGGAATTGTGGTATCCATCTCCCACGAGAATAAAGCTTAAAGTCTCCTGAAAATTGCAGTGTGACAACTTCCTCCATGCAGCCACAAATGTTGAAAACATCTGGGTGAACCAAATGATATCCAAGGCCGAATATTAAACCGGATATCATTAATCACCCACTTAAGCAGTGTAAGTAGTTTCCTATCACCCAGTTGATGTCCCCATATACAGAAAATATCATATTCACTAAAAACGAACAACCAATCAAGGAAGTAGTTGTGTATGGGTTTCCTTCAGTAACGCTGATAATTATCCAGCAGCGCGAGACCGCCCACTCCAAAAGTGTACGAGCCCAACCCAGAAATATTTCTGCACCAATCCTAAACGATAGCAAGGCGATCGGAAGTAAATTTACACACCCAATATCGTGGCAGGGTCTTGCGCTCGCTTGAATGAGTTCACAGTTACGAGAGTCGCCTCTCCTCGCCGCTGATCAAAGCGCAACAAGTGGACAAGTGATGAGTTTGATCTAAATTTCGCAATTTATTGTCCACCGATATAAGTCACAGTTTGATTGAATAGTCCGCTGGCTGTGAAGACAAAATTGTCCTCTATCATTTCAACTTACAGTTGAAAAAATCGGAGCTTTAACATTCTTTATTGTGAACGGCGCCTTCCGCGCTTCCGAGAAACCGAACGGCAAGTTCCCAACCGCCTGTCTGAGGACCGCATCCTCCTCAAAGTGTGGGGACCAGGTCTGAGCGCCCCATCCTGGGTATTGTGTTACAAATTTCAAAAACTTTCGGAAATATCTCACCACTCTTCAAGAGCGCGATACCTCTCATCTGGGAGAACATTCTCCTGGCGTGTTTCGTCTCAGCTTCACATTGGCGAGCCACTCCACGATCGCTCCAAATAACTGTTTCGGGCCCTTATGTTATCTTGAATTAGTTTGCTAGTAGCCCGTTCCTACCAGACGCTACAACCATTTGACTCGGAACAAGTCAACAATATGCTGGGATTCCTTCAGTAACGCTGATAATTATCCAGCAGTGCGAGACCGCCCACTCCAAAAGTGTACGAGCCCAACCCAGAAATATTTCTGCACCATTCCTAAACGATAGCAAGGCGATCGGAAGTAAATTTACACACCCAATATTGTGGCA
>NW_008752173.1:157606-158425 GCF_000715545.1 Opisthorchis viverrini | reverse complement strand
GCGGAAAATGCAGCTTTTAGGTCGAATCATGAATAGTCTTTCCCGAGTTGGCTGATTATAGCAAACGGGACAACCTGCGTACACGAGTAGGACAAGCTCCTACACAAGTAGAATTGTTGGCACATAGTCAAATCAGCAAGAAGAGGTCAGGGGCAATACCTCGTTAGTCTGTTGATGAATCGGCCATATCACGCTATCGCACAAAAATACAGGTAACCGAGAAGATGACACGGTGACACCACTGTCTTAATCTAAATTTTACCCGCCGCGTTTTCGCAGAGAAATCACGTTGGAATTGTTAGTGACCCAATCGGTCGCGGCACCAAAATATATTTCATCAGGCCGTGAGGGCGATCCGAATGTTGGAATAATTCAGTCGAAAACAAAATGAGTGCATATTGTTGACTTGTTCCGAGTCAAATGGTTGTAGCGTCTGGTAGGAACGGGGCTACTAGCAAACTAATTCAAGATAACATAAGGGCCCGAAACAGTTATTTGGAGCGATCGTGTTTCGTCTCAGCTTCACATTGGCGAGCCACTCCACGATCGCTCCAAATAACTGTTTCGGGCCCTTATGTTATCTTGAATTAGTTTGCTAGTAGCCCCGTTCCTACCAGACGCTACAACCATTTGACTCGGAACAAGTCAACAATATGCACTCATTTTGTTTTCGACTGAATTATTCCAACATTCGGATCGCCCTCACGGCCTGTTGAAATACATTTTGGTGCCGCGACCGATTGGGTCACTAACAATTCTAACGTGATTTTTCTGCGAAAACGCGGCGGGTAAAATTTAGATTGAGACAGTGGTGTCACC
>NW_008752173.1:126855-156437 GCF_000715545.1 Opisthorchis viverrini | reverse complement strand
ATGGTCTTTGGATGGAAATTTTGTTAGCTAGTTTGTTAGTTATATAGATAGATATTTAGATAGATATATAGATAGGTAGTTAGTTTGTTTGATAGGTACATAGAGAGATTCATAGATAGCTTGATAGTAATAGACATAGTTAGGTATGTAGTTAAATGGAAAGTTAGGATGGGCGGATGGATGGGCGGCATCCGGCGTACCTACGTAAACACAGATGAACAAGCGTCCAAGCTGATTATCCAAATGTGGCGTCTAATTATTGTGTGAATCACGGGCGGTGATAATCGGGCAGATGGTGAGCACTAAGCAGGATAGCAGGCGAGTGATACAGCGATTGTAATTTTTCGTGAATTTCCTGTTTTGTTGCTGATAGAACAAGTATTTCACCACTGACCTCGAACAGTAAGCAGATCCTATCGGCTGCTGAACTCAAGTTGCTACCTATTTCTGAAATGGGAGTTTCGTTTCACCAACAAGTTCGGTTGGACGTGTTCATGGCATGCGAGTTGAGGCGGCGTTTCAAATATTCGGTGAAATCCATGAAAGGTTTAGCGATGTTCAACTTACCAGTAATGGTATTTGGAAGAAAAAAGTTTTGCGGTATTTTGTATTATGCTAGCAACCTTTTGATGTCAGATAATTTCCACTTAATAATGAGTTGTCTAGGAAATCAGTTCTGCCAGTCAGCATTCGATAAGTCACAGGAGCACAAGGATGATTCAAAAGTGGAGGACCTGAATTACAGAGTGGATCAAATCGATTGCAGCCATCAACCGGAAACGCGGAAGCACGCCGAACGACCTGATGTTTCAAAAGTGGCATGCTTGGCCACTTCAACAATCGATGGCCTTGTCCCAGACCATTTGTGTTTTGGATTACTCCTCTATTCACGGGTGTATCTCGATTATCGTAGTGACATGTGGCATCATATTAATTGGAGAATTCAATTGAGTCTCCAGTTTAAACCGAATTCATGTGCGAATGGGACTCGTTTTTTAAAAATTCTTTTTCAAGTTAACCGGTTTTTTCAAGAGTATGCCCACGAAGTTCCACAGGAATTAGACACCGTCTGATAAGCATCTCTTTCTCGATAGATTTCCACGTCGAAACATAATGCTCTGGAAAGACGTAGACATCGTTCTCCAAACACCGATCGCAGTAGTGGGCAACTTTAAACCGACACTTTCTCCCGGTTTAGTGGGTATCGCATTGCTGATGTTTACCAAATAGGATGGAACTGTTCTACACTGCCCCCGACCTTTCCCTGTAGACTGGATTCACTAATAGGTCAGGGGATGAATGAGTCTACTGAATAGCGAAGGTCGTATCTGGGTTGCGGTCGCTTGTTTTGCCAATTCAAAAACGTGGCCACGTGTTGTGGTTTTCCGCGGTTGATGGATCAGCGGTGCTCTGTTCTGGATTAGTGATATCTAATCACGGTGCCTAAAAACCGCTCGAGACCCAAAGTTCAAGTTCTGAAACTGCTAGCCGGTTCCTCCTGGTTTTGGTTCGAACATACCTAAAATTTCGTGAAATTCCGCGCACTGGTGATGGTTCCCGATAAGCATGAAACGCCTTCACGGTGCTCCTCGTCTGGTAGAAAACATCGTCCAGCTGTAGCACTCTTTCGGTGCCAAGCTGTCATGCCGCCGAGAGGAACGAAGGCTGGAATACTGTCAGGTCTCCCAAAAGGCTAGGCTATCAATTTCTAGTCGACTACATCGTTTCTAAGAAATTCGTGGAAACCACAATCGTTTTAGGCATTCAAGAAGGGTCCAGGTTTGGAAATGTGCAAATGCCCCTAGGATTTTCGGCGTAATTTAATCTTATTTTCATCTTCACATAGGGGATACAATTATTGATTTAACATATTAAGGGATTAGTCAATTCCACTCCGAAATCATTTGGATATAGTGCATAAAACAAATTTTGGGGATAGCAAATATTGTACTATCGACTGCGACAATCCGAAATGCGGATGTTACCAGTCAGTCGTCAGCCGAGTACTGGCTAAAAATCGATAGAAAACTATAAAGCTTGGCATATGTTGGGTTGTTGCATCCAGGATGAAAGTGTTGAAATGTTCTGCCAATTGACCGGTTGAACATCGAGCCGCCCTCTAATGAATGAAATCCATTTGAAGTGCTCTCAAATCACTCGAAGAACTTGGGGCCGATTTTCAGCGTGAAATTCTTGGTTTATGCGTAAAAATCTTGTGTGTGGATGCTGATTTATTATTTTATGGATATGATAAGTCCTAGTTATCGAAACGTCAACTGAATGACTATGTTCCACTTACCCTGTGGGAATGAGGGCATCGATTCGGATATTCAGTCTCAGAGGTCATTTGGTTCACCGCAGATTATTTCAATATTTTCATATCCACATTACTGCTTGCAGAGAGAGAGAGACGACATCACATTGCTATGATTGAGGATTTTTAGCTTTATCCTGGAAGGAGGCTCACGCCGGCATGCACTGTATTTTCGAAGTCTATTTCTTGCAGTCAATTTTCTCTCGATCGAACTCCCTCTCACACACCCGAACTATCGTTTGCTAACTCTGTCGTTCTTGATTTGCCGACACTAGTCTATATCAGCTACGGTCTTGAGACGGCCGCGTTTGATCGAGGACTCAAATGCGTCTTAGAATTACTACTCTCGCTGGCCATATCTGACAGCTATACCACGAAACAAGACTTAAGGTAAAGTAACACATTCTCTGAGAATGGGAGTATGCCGCGTTGCATTATTGCGTTTCTGGAATTAGGTGAATGATCCAAAGCCAGCAAATCATCAGTTCTAGTTAACTCGGTGTTGCACGGAAAACCTTCCCACCGCCGACAAAAATAGAAACGTTTAGCGAATCATCATCGAACTTTCCTTAGGTACGCGAAGTCGTGAAACACTATACATCTGTTCCACCCTCACTGTTGTTTACTGCAACTGTGAATCTCAAGAAGCCAACACTCGGCACCTTGGCTGGTGTTCCGAACACTTGACCTCTTCTTTCTTCCCATACACCTATGGTTGTTGAGATGTTATAAAACAAAAAGTAGATAAATGAGCCTTGCATAGTCCCAAGGAGTTGAAATGTGGAGCTTAAACGTTACTGTTAAGTTCGGACGAATAAGGTTGTCTGTGAGAAGGCCGACTAAAGAGTCGTATAAGATCTCGCTTTTCATAAAATTCTCTCAGGTTCATGGTGTTCCATACCAGAGTAGGACACAGTATCTTCTGAGCAAGATATTCAAGTAACCGACATTTGGTTGAGTAGATGGTTGAGCGATAAATCTATTCAATCTTGTTTTTTTCGAAATGGATGACGGAATGGTGCGAAAGTTACGTTTACGTAGCTGAAATGTGGACTTTGGTTGAAACAAGTCTTTTTTTCGCCAAACAAGAAGTTGTCCCTAGTGACACCTAACTTTCTCTTACTTCCCAATTCCGAACTGCTGTACGATGTGTTGGGCAGCGGACATCGAATGACGTCAGACGGTGCTAATCAGAGTGACCTGCACAGACCATCCTATGGCCAGTCTCATGCTCGAAAAATAACAGTGTCGATTCACAAGTAAGCTTCTCTTCTTTCGGTGCCGCGTTGCAACTTTAAGTTGTCCAGCTAAAGCAATTACAAGAGCACATTTACGCGAAATCTGGAGGACGAGTGATACATTTAAAAATTAGAACATCATATACCAAGACAGTGACAAATTCTTTGTTGACACAATTACGGTGGCTGCATGTTAATCGTGGAATTATGTGTTTCCCCAGACGAGCCAACCACATTATATCGCCTGATATACAGCGGCAGATCACAGCCGATTTTCGCAGCCTAGAATCCAGCACAGTGAGCGATGCTTGACCAAAGCCACATGAAATCATTCTGTACATAAATAGCAATGTGACAATTTATCCCGTTGCAATATAATATGTGCATCTGGAAATTGTGTAATCATCTATTTTAAGCCAGGTGACGTCCAAGGCTGAATACCCAAATTGATCCCGACATTCACCTAGTTAAACATAGAAATCAGCTTGTAGTAATCCCCACCCAACGCAACAATCACGCATGCACTGGTCACATTCGAAGAAGTAAAATCCAGATGCGTGGATTTCTCGAATAAATTCAGTCTCTATCAGGAATTACACAGATGAACACCATAGATGAACCCATCATCTCTCCGAGTGGCAACCACTCCCTACATTTAGACACAGAATCAAAATTTCATGAAACACTAGGTTGAACAGAGAAAACCTTTTTTAGGATTACTTTTTTTGGAAATTGACATTATTCATTCAGGGACCGAAATGTTCTCCCATCCACCGCAGAATTTTGAGTTTTGTTATAGAAACAAATCAATTTGGAGATATTGCAGGACATGGATTTATTCGGTGTTACTGGCTTTCGTGTAATGATTCTCTCTCTCCAGTTTGCCTGGATAAATGCTAGCAGATGGAAGTACCTGAGAATGATTGAAGTGAGCTAGCATTAGGCCGCTCACTGTACATTTTTTCCACTTCTTCACAATCAGTTTTGTTGGAGACGCTGCCGGATATGATGCTTAATTGATGTATCTCGCGTTCATGTTGTCAGTCTATCTCCAGGTCGCCTGAACCAATGCATGGATATGCAGGCACCTGACTGTAGGACGCTCACACCGAGTCCATTCATTGGCTTCATTTGTTGCTTTTTTGACAGCTACGCGTTCAAACATATCATGGTCGTTCCCCAGGAAGGCATCAGTAGCCAACACTGATATCAGTGTGTCACCGATCGTGATGAAGAACTTGATGAGGACGATGAGGACGAGGAGGAGGCTGAGGACGCTGATAACGACGACGATGACGGTGATGATGGTGATGATGGTCACGGTGATGATGGTAACGAGGTCGGTGATGGGGATATGTGACGACAGCATGTTGATTGTGTTTGGCCGTTCGCTGAATGTCAAATACAAGTTGACATTCAGATCATGAGCCTAATGGACATGGGCACAGAGCAGAATGAAGTGAAACGCTCTGCCATTCTACACAATTAGAAGATGAGAAATACATCGACAATTCCTGTGGGCTTGCACTTGTAATATTATTTCAGCTAGCAAGCGTATCCTTTGGAACATGGTTAAAGTTCATCTCACCCGTGAACGATTGCGTTCGGAAGTTCAATCTAGCTTAGGAACTCAACCAAACTCGATGGTTAAGGCTGAACGCATTGGCTAACTCTCAATCAGTGGGCTTGCACTTGTGATAATATATCAACTAGAAAACTTAAGCATTGGATCATGGTAAAGTTCATCTCACCCGTGAACGACTGCTTTCGGAAGTTCGAGTTACCCGAAGAACTCAAGTTAACTCCTTGGTTAGGGCTGAACACATTGTTTGACAGTCATTACGTGGACAATCCGCAATTCTTGCAACATTTTTCCTCATTTCTCAGAGTTCTTGGTTAGGCCTGTTCCATTTGAACCACACACGACATGATTTTCGGTAGGAAAGAACCTATGCGGAGTACGTTCCCCGAAAGAGGTCGTGGACGATCGGTTATCTGGTCATTCGTAGGACTGGGGTGCAAGTGTCAAATATGTTCAGCCTAGAGACACTGAGTAAACACAGAATTAATTTTTAACTCTGACCGGTGAGTGTTGACAGAAGATCGGGCATACCAGAACGAGCCAAGTGAACAGTGAGGGAATCACAACAGTTGCTGCGGCTGAAACGGTATTTCCATCATACGTCGCCTAGCGTTGAACTTTATGCATTTATTGATCAGTTTCTGGCTGTGGCTTCAATGGAAAAACTCAAGTGTGGCTTCAAAACACAATCCAATGACCGTGGATTGCACAGGCGAATATAAACCCGAACGGGCTAAATCCAGACAAAAAAACTGGTTAAAAATATGGCCTAATAATGACAGGTTCCATGACCATTTCAAAGGTGTAATTATGCAACTGTATGTGGTACTCAAAACATTTGCCAATAAACATATTTTCAGCCGCTAATATCCACAATTTATTAAACCGGGTTTGAAGTTGACTCACGTGCACTCCCAGACTAGCGAACCATATGAAAACTCCGAGGAACTCATCAGTTAGGTGATCTTTGTTCACGACCGACTTGTAGATACACATCCAAGTTGTCGGAATCTGCTTTGAGAAAGGTGGCTGAAATTATACGAAGGAACTTCAAAAGTCACCCCTCAACTGGGTGAGTGGCAAGCCCGTCCAACCCGTAGGTACGCACAAAATTTCATGTAGCCTTAGTGTGAACATAGGAAACATTTGTGTAATTTTTACAAATGGACGTTATTTATTCGAAGCCCTGAGTTCTCTCACAACCATTGCGGATGCTTAAAATCTTTTTTTGAAAATAACTCAAGTTGGAGGCGCCGCCGGATATGGTTGTTAACTGAAGTCACTCGCTTTCTTGTCGTCATTCTCTCCCCATTTTGCTTGGAATAATGCTTGGAGATGTGGTCTGCATGCTGACCATGGTATCAAAACAGGTTAGGATGTTCTCGGAATCAGTTTTGTGTGGGGACCATTCAGAAGAGGACCCCGGACAATCGTGATCGGATTGATGTTACCCGAGTAAACGAGGGAGTATTTTCAAGTAAACACTATTTTCAGACAGTCTGTTTTCTCTCACATCTTTGTAACTGTATACTAAATCTAGCGTTATTATTTTTATTTCTTTGCTACATACTCCAGATGAAGTACATTATTGGGTATCCAGACCACTATGTATCATACAGCTTCAGTAAACCACTCACTGAAGGGCGTCACGATGGGAGATGTGTGGATTAGCAGTAGCTGTCGACATTTTCCTCCTGGATAAAACAACCAATCATTCACCAATGGCACACGGATATCCAAAGTCCGAGTTAATCGCTTGTTACGTGTCGATATTCGGTCGGCTTCAAGAGCATTGCATCGCGATACAAAACTGGTTATTTCGACGCAATCTACATGAGATTATTGTGTTACCGCTCACAGGCATTTACTCTATCACTTGCAGGTGTTTTGTGCAGCTTGTGGAAAATCTAGAACACATGTATAATCGAAGGTCTGCTCTAAAGTCAACATTTCATACGACAGGAATTGTGCGTTATGAAAGTGATTTTAATCAAATGTTATGCACTCTGTCTATTCAGTGTGAGAAACTAAGCAAAGTGGGACTCTCTTCAGATGGGTTTTCAAACTGTTGGCAGGTTCCACGACTACACCAGGGTGGATGGCGTCCCATAATGACTAATATCATGAGAAGTAGTCGCAATCTTTGTTGGATGTTCCTATGTTGGATGTTCTATGCAAAATAGTTGAGAATCATTGTCAAGCAGTTTTGTATTTACTGCGAATCACCACCGGTGTGCATCTCACGAACTCCAGGCAGTTTCGACCCGGACCCATGATGGCCCGGCTAGCGGTTCCGGCATTCAACAGTTTGGCTGGTCATCTATGTGATTGGATCTCGCTAAGGCAGGAACTAGCGCCATGATTATGGATAATGGGGCAGGAAAGTAAAACGCTCTCGTGCACCTTATTTGTGGATAACAGGATATCCGTTTTCTTATTGAACCCGTCCCCTCGTTAGATTCTTCATCTGGGGGGATAGCAGTTAGCGGTGCATTACAAGATGGATGGTCATTAGGAAGCGCCGGGATAATTGAAAAGGTGGCCGAGATATTGAATTGATGTAGAAGATGCATCACTGCAATTTTGGTTGACTGAATACTGCTACGCAAGCCGCCCAATCTTCTCTCCTGTTTCGAGAAGGTCATTTCAGATGTTCCAAAGAATTTCTGTTTCTGTGATACAGAAATTCACAAATTCGTGTCAATGGTTGATTTGCTTTCCCATCATTACTTTTAGAATTTGAAGTCTACAAATTTTATTGGCATCAGTAGGTATTCAGTACGACATTCGTAAATGACTGTAGCCAGTGCAAATCGTTCGTTCGGGTGAATATCAGGTGATCATAATTTTTTCGCAACACGACATTACTGATGGAGTTGGTTGAATTAGAATCTAGCTTATGTGTGCGGCAAAATTGCAACCAACCTTTTGGTCACTGCTTTCATTTAGTTCATCACAAATAAACTGACTGACTTCCAGCTCCGGAAACGAGCTGTCAACTAGTCATTTGTTGATCGATCATCGCTTACTGTGGTGACTGGCCGGTCTTTTATTATTGGTCCTGTACACCTAACGTGCGATATTACGTCAGATTTGTGAAAGCGTTTTGATGATGAAAACCTGAGAATCCGCACGATTTTACCTGAATTCCTAAGGTTCATGGCGGACTATTTGTTGACTGCCAGTTTGATGGAATAATGCAACCCATGCCTTTTAACGGTAGCGATGCACGATACGGAACAGTTGCAATTCATTTTATTTTGGCAGAATAACGCAACATAGTGCGTGTTCGTTAGGAGCAGACGCTGTGGACAGACTCGATGAGTGTTTGGGCCTCGTATCCGGCTTTGCACAGCTCCATTAGATGGACTGTGTGCTCAGCTATCTCTGGGACCTGAAAACGGATAGATATCATGATCGCAGCTAGGAAACCAGCTCAGGCATGCAAACGAAATATTCACCACGAATTCAGGATCATAAATGTCCAACGCAGGTTTGGACCAATGCCTAAGAATGCTATCAAAGTAACAGGAAACTATTTTCACACCATATTTACCCTAATCTACACCATCATAATCCAGCATTCCCGAGAAGGGTAGCAACTATATTAATAGTGGGGAGTATTTTCAGTGATGCACTCTGGGGGCTGAGCGGTTACTGGGTCCGAAATTAGAAAAAAAGTTACTTGTGAGAGGTGTTGGCGTGTATCACTATATGTGAACTTCAGACATTTTGAAGCATCTTGATATGAACTCCTTCACCCTAAGAAGAGACCACGCAAAAGTCTACAGCAAGGTGGCAGAAAAGTGGGAAAGTGTGAACCCCACGAAATTGTTCGATTTGAATAACTTCCCGAAAGCCAGTCACAAGACTGCTTAACAGCGTTGAGCACATGGAACCTTCGTCACGATTGCTAAATGTCAATTCACAAAAACAATCAATCATCATGGCGTGGTAGTCGGTTAAGCACGGCCAGCGGTACACTCATTCCAGCAAATGCAAAGGGGCCAGCCAGTTGAGCCGATTTATTGTAGTGAACTGAAAAGAAATAAACTGCTTTGAACTGAAGTTATCTGAATAAAACTGAACTGAACTGAACTTGAATGGAATGAAATGAACTAAGCTGAACTGAAATGAACTGAACTAAACTCAAGGTAAATGAACTAAAAATGAAATGAAATAGAATGAAATTAAAGAGCACGAACACAACTGGAATGATATTAGAGGAAGTAAACTTAACTGGAAGGAAATGGACTAAAATGAACTGTACCGAACTGAACTGAACTCAAATGAAATAAACTGAACTAAATTGAACTGAAATGAACTGAGATGAAATGGACTAAATTGACCGGAACTGTGCTGAACTGAGCTGAACTGCAATGATCTGAATTCGACCTAGCTCAACTGTTGGGAACTGAACTGAACTAAACGTGAGAGGTCTGGATTGGTTTGAAGTGACCTCAACTGAATTGAAGTAAAGAGATGTCGATTGAACTGGTCTGAACTGTACTGAACTGAACCCGAATCAACTGAACTGAAATGAAATGAACAGAACAGGAATGAACTGAACTGAAGTGGACTGAACTGAAGTGAACTGAAATGAACTGAACTGAAATTTAGTCAGTCAGCTTCTTTGAAGTCTTGTTATTCTTGATGTGATTACTTTTTCACTTCATGTAATAGGACGACATTTTACCAGAGAACTTCGGATTGTTCAGCATTACGATTAATCTAAACCACCCTCCATTTTCTATGATTCGCCCTGGCGATAAGAAGCATAGAGAAAATACTTGTCCGAAAACCGTCCCACAAACTGCCGAAGAGCATTGTTGGGAACGACCGTTCAATTTTAAGGAAGGAACGAGGGTGCTGGTGGTGTACGTATCAGAGTTGCCCAGTAATTTCCTACCGTAGGGGTCGTTTACCGGACGTTCAACTTGGAGTTCTTTGGGACTGCTTCTCGTCTTAAGTGACGCCAAGGGTGAATGAACCGACAACATGTTTGAACATTTGTTTGTGTGCAACACGAGTTCAACTCACCTGCTGAATCTTGAAGCAGTGCGTCTCGAAGTGATCGTATACGGCCTCGTAACATATGAGCTCATCTCTCTTGGACACGTCCTTTACCAATAGCCTCCGGTGGGTTGTCACATCCATGACAATGTCGTGGAACGCTTCCTTGACGACGTGGCCAAGCTGGAATAGCCACAGGAATAGTTTGGAGACTACTGATAGATTTCCCGCCCAACTAAATTGACCACGTTATATTTTCAGCTGGTTCAAAGAACGGCCTCCAAAACACTAAATATATTACCGTTTACCTGCCCCATGCATCCTAAACCCGTATCCTCTACTGAACAATTCAACCCTTACCTGGAACGATCTTTTCATCGGTCAATCACTTATCTCTTTGTGATAAAGTGTGTAAGAAAAACACTACAAACCTGAAGTGCACGGCGCAGTTTTCGAGAAGTGAATTCTTGTTCTTCCTCAGTTGTTGCCAACATCAGGCGTCGAGTCAGTGAAAACAAATGCGTCCGAGATGAGAGTTGTCTATCTACAACATTGGACTGGAAAGAGGAAAACAATTGAGCCACATTTGCGGTTAAAAATAAGCTCTGTTAATGCTGACTGGGAGAACGATCTTCCTGGATTACTCACTAATTTGGAAAAATTAACCTGACCATTTATCTACCAATCTGTTTATCTACCAACTGTCTATCTATCTATCCGTCTGTTTATCTATCTATCTATCTATCTATCTATCTACCTATCTGTCGATCTGTCTACCTACGTAGTTATCCAATACCCCGTCTCTTTCTCCTGCTGTCTACACCTCAGTCTATCTGTCAAGCTGTCCTTCTTTTTGTCTATTTGTTTATTTTGTATGACTGCACTTACCTATGTAAATATGAATTTTTCTACACGTCAGTTTATCTGAGAAGCTTATCTAACTTATCTAACAGACTGGGTGATACATAATTCAGATTCGTGCACCAACCACCCTTGTTCTTTTTATCGAGATGGAAGTGGTCCCCATATAGCCGAAAGTAGAATCATGCCCCAAGTGCCCGTTTTTCTAAACAAACGGACCTCCGCATAACACGAAAACATGTGGTTATAGCGACTAGGATGTTGGAAAGCGCTTCTATCACTAAAGTGATCGGCACATTCAATGCCAAAGCAACCAAAAATAATTCGATAGGTGTTGGACCTTGGGTGGTCACTTGGTTCTCCAATCATATAATGGCGTAAGTAACGACTGTTCCAATAGATAATTCAAAATGTCGAAAATTGCGCTGAACACACATTTGATGCCTCATCATTCCGGTGCGTCAGTAGATGATAATGACCTTGGAACATTGCAACTGGGAGACTTCCCATCGTCTGAAATGAACAATAAACAAATGCTCGTTAGTGTATTATCAACTCAGAAAGCGGCTTGTTCCATAAAACGAGTAACAGGTCTAAAATGCATCCATCGTTCTGCACTGAGGTAACAAGTGCGCAATATACGTATGGCTGACGCACATTCCGAATGTGTGCTTGGAGGTACTCGCTAGTTCAGGAAGAAGCGAGCTTTCTTCAATTGGTTGGCTGTCAGCTACTAAAAATCGCATAAATTATTTTAATGTTCAAACCACGCTTCCCAACATCATGGGCTAGAAAATTGGCGGAATCATAGCATCATTGTTTTCTATCAGTGCAAGTCTCTTACACACACAATGAGCCTGAATATCTGACTGAATCGTTTAACTCAGCTAGATAGTTCGCTGTAGACGTAGTAAATTTCTATATTTTAAACTTGAATCGCACCAGAAATGGTCTGCGACGTGCTCATAACAAACGTCTGTGTAATTGTGCACTTTCGCTTCAAGCCAACTAGCAGAACTTTCACATTCTATTGGATATTCCATCCTGTCGTTGAAGCCAATCTGTGTTGGGAAACCGAAGAGCCTTGACTAGATGTCCGATCGTTCCTGAGAGTATGCAACAAAACGCATTTAGCCAGTAGGGCATGAGGCACCGGGGATTTGCCGGCCAATGATTGATAACTTAAACGCTCAACCACAATAGCTTGACTAGCAGTGTGCTTGCCGTTTACATCGACACCGCGCAGCCCCAATGATCGTTCAATCACGGGAAACCACACCACGTTGTCACATATTGACTAGCTCCTCCAGTGATAAGTTCTCAGGTAAGAGCTTCAATTCTCATGTAAATGCATTATTCCTCTGAGTTACTTGTGGATGACTCATATAGATTTGAGTTCATTCTGTATCATATCACAGGAAGGTATAGATCACAAGGTATCCAACGCCTTTGCCTGGTTATCCAAAGGATGACATGTCGTAGGCCTGCAAATCTAGGTACCTGGACTAGCTGCCTTGCTGAACTTCGTTTGTGGAACCTGAAGCCCCTAGTCAGCTATTTTTGACGTTTGACGTCACACTTTGGTGGCAACAAAACTCAACTGTCAAAAATGCCCTCATTTTCATAACTGTCTGGCGTTTCACAAGTGACTCAACTGAATAGCTGCGTGGGTTTTTGACTCACCATATCACCATACTTCATCACGTGACTTTGTTCTGTCCGCTTCTTTACCTCCACGTACTGCTGATTCAGTGTGCGCTTTCTCAAGTCTTTCTGTGCGAGGGTGAATAGTAATGACAATGTAGGCTATGTGAAGCTGACGGATATGCTTACGCAACTTTCGAATGGATCCAATGGAGGCAAAAATATTGAAGCCACTAGAGTTATGAGGAATGGGTTACGGGAGGACACATACCATACCGGTGACCACCCCAGTGTTCCAGGACACCATACGCATACAGCACAAATTTTTCATAGAATCCTTAATTGCCTTCCGCCATGTCAAGTTCCATTCACCTCCAGGTTTATGACAATTTGGACTGGGCACGGATTAAAACACTCCCCTCAACAGAAACCGACGCACGAAATGACACACACTACTAATGAATCACAAAGCAGTCCGCTTTGTCAGGACCCTATACATATACACATGTTGAGGAGTTGACGCTCTAGGGCAGTCACCATCATCAACATTATCAGCGTCATCATCGTCAGTAAGGTCAACATCCGTCTTCAACACTGACACCTCCGTGCGTGCATTCAAAATTCATTTGTGGTCCCATTCAAAAGAGGAGAATTCAAATGGATGGGGAACGGACCTAGCACTGACCTAACACAATCTCCAATACACATGCAACCTCAGACACCCACTCAGGCGATCTGAATCTGAAATGACAACAACTCCACTAACATCAACAGGAAGGCAAATTTGCGGCGTTTTAACCAGTGACAGTGGGAATCAGGCGATCTCCATCGTAGAGCGCGAGTTATGCTGATAGCAATCAGACATTCGATATTTTCGTTCACATCTCTCTGCGAGGTCAGAGGCAAACCATATTAAAGTTTCAATGAGAAATGTTTGATATTCAACTAATGGTTTCATTAATTTGGTGTCCCGGACGATCGTGACTTCTGCATTTCCAAAAAATTTCATGTTTGAAAACGAATTTGGCGGTGAAAGTGGCGGTGGTGGTTGTGTTGGTGATGATGGTGGTGAACTGTCATGTGCGGCTCGTCTGCAACAGTTTTGATAAAACTCACGTGTTCCGAATCCGTAATCCAGGCATAAGAGTATTCGGTCGCAAGACATACAGCGATTCGCGGGTCTATACAAAAAGTACCATAGCTTAATTCTTCTTCGTTGGTTGAGGTTGTCACGTAGACTGCAATTTTGGGGGTTCAGACAAAAAAACGAATTAACCATTATGAAGAAATGCGTGAAATGGTTAGTTATGTTATCGACAAACTGATATCGTGGCTCACAGAAATTGTGACGCTACAGGAATTCGGAAGCTAACAGACTAATCGGAAGTTCGCTGAAAAATCTTTGACAAAAGAGCATGGCTTTCACGCTTATTGGGTCATTAGGAAACAACAGTCCTTGAATTCCCTCGATGATACTCAATTCTTGGAATCATTTCAGGGCGACCAAATCTCATCAGCATGTAGATATATCATATTTTTCTCGGGTGAAACCCCCATCAGAAGGGCCCATCGACGTGAACGAAACTTGTATTATACCTGTAGCACGATCCGTGGAAGTGTACTTTTTACAAACGACGCACGATCCGCTCATAATTTGCAAACACGGTATTCACCTGGGAACGATATTCACGGCAGAGGGGCCCCAAATATCACAGGTTGTGCACAGATATTGCAATGATGTCTTCTAACCACCTGAAACTAATTCAGCAACAGAGTTGACATTATTTGATGAATGTTGGATATTGTTCGCTACCCGGCTAGAGGCTTCTTGCAGATGGTCGGGGACTGTCTACAATCCAGATCACAAGAGAACAGACATGAACATTGCTTGCTAATTCGTTTTGTTGTACTAGCCATTGCGGTATTCTTCCATATGTGAAAGAAATTCGGGATGATATTTCACAGGATCCTCACGAGTTCTGGCCAAAAATACGCTACTTACCTCCGGCATCTGAAGGAAGGATATCGAGGAACATAGAGCCAGAGTAACAAGCATCCAAATAAAACACCAATTTGTTATACTTTTTGTTTGAACGCATTTTGACGAGGATATCGTTCAATTGCGTGGCAGTGAGCTGTAGCAGAGCATAAATGAAAAGAAAATTCGTATGAAATCGAAAGATCATAGCTTGACGTGTAGATATTTTGGAGGCACTTTCCACCAGGATTAGTTGAAGCTCTACGTTCGAATGCGTGTTGTTTCGTCCCCTTGAAGTTCCGTGTGTGATTGCACACAAACGTTTCAACGACAGTCTACAAAACTCGCCGTCCTCCTGCGTAGTTTAGCCAGCTATCCGGATGACATTGAGTTGTTTTCACTTGGATTGGGCAGGCAAGAGCCAATATCGAAATGAATAAGCTCGTAATCAAAAATTCAGAATGATGAGTTGTCGGTTTGTACGATTGATTCACTATCACTCCGATTGTCTATTTCACGGCCTTTTTCAACCATTTCCACATCCTATTCGCCGAGATAGACTTAAATGTTTAATGTGTGATAACATATTAAAACGACTACAATGATCAAATCACATAAATCCGTTCAGTTCAATGGGCTTCTATCTGGGTACATGTACCCTTGATATAAGGAATTGCAGGATAAGTCATGTACTGCTCGTTGAGTTGTGAAATGCCTTCGTGTATGTCAAGCCAATCTGTGAAGAGAAATCTGGCCGTAATCACATTTGATGAAGATTTAGGGTGATTTCTAATTAACTGAATAATTCCAAATATCATCTCTCTCATAATACACTGTAATTAGTGCTGAACGAAGAGTGATTCACAGGGCGAGTGGATATGCTGTGTCATGTCACTCAAGGTGTAAGTACCTGTGATGTGAGTCCCTTGACTGAAGGATGACCGACTTTATAGCCTGATTAACTGCGGATAAATCAGGTTGTCGGTTGCCCACCGGTGACCGAACGGTTAGATTTTGCAACTACAAAGCGCAACGCAGATGGTTAATGATAAGGATGGAACAGTTATACATTGTTTGTCGGCTTCCTCAAGTATACGGGACGGGGCCTATTCGTAGTAGCAGAGATTCGCGCTGTGTCCGGAGAAGTGAAAATGACATCTTGTCTTCCTATCGTCTACGCCGCATGAGTGACCCTATACGACCAGCTTCCTTGTATATCGTACCTCCGCTTGCTTAATAGTGTAGATAATCAACCCCGAAATCATGTTAGTTGAGCGAACTTGAACTTGGTAAAAATGAAATCTATATACTGTTAGCAGTATAGCACCTTGACGAGACCTAGCGAACTTGACAATGACGTCCGAAAGTCGTAGCTAATTTTCCTTCATTCGGTGTATGTGCAGGCCAGTTGTAACCATAAACTCTGTTTTACGGACAAACACGGGAGGCAATGCGCCCAATCACTCCGTTCTCATTTTAGCCTCTTTTCGAACATAACCGTGGTTACAAACGTTGTCGAAACTCACTTTTCCATTTGGGAAAGAAATATAGGCAATCGCACCATGGCCAGAGTAATAGATGAAAACGTTGTCTTCAGGACCGCTGCAAGTCAACGGGAAAGGTAAGGTGGTCTTAAAGGGTAGCTTATCTGTTGGGACTATTGCACATAGGGAAGCGCAACGAAAAAGCCGCGGAAATGGAAAGTCGAGTGCAACCTTCTCCAACAACATTGGCTTTGTCATAAGTTTCAGAAGCCGTGTTGTAATGTAAACAGGCTTTGTTAACTGATGATGTAGGGAATCAGAAGTGTATAAAAGGTTCCACAGTTCATTTCTCTCCAAGGCACATGATTATGGTGTGCAGAATGAATGTTCAGCTTTAGTCATCTATCCGCACAATTCCTGTGCGGCTTATCCGTTGATCACCTAACGCATATGAAGTAAATGGACAACGAGCAGGCGGGTGAGAATATGCTTTGTTACATGCTACTGGCTATAATTTGTAGCTGAATTAACTTCCATTGGTGTGCTATTTGCAAGGCCACATGAAAACGGGAATACAAAGTGGATTTTTCGGACGCCTGTTGGTTTGCTGTTGTTTCACGCGATATAGCAGCTCTTTGGGCTTTTACTATATGAAGTTGGTTAGAGTCAGTGTTCCACTTTAGCTGGTTTTATTATCTTGTCGTTGGAAGGATGACACTCAGTTCTTTCAAAATCACGCTCTTGGTAGCACAATTTATTCTGTCTATGAAAATATACCCATGTTGTTTTCACTACTGAGAAACAAAAACGTACTCAAATCGATACGAACCTACATTTCCAACCCGGGCATCCACGCAGCAATATGCCCAGGTGTTTTCTGATCCTAGTGATCGGTTTGCAAATGTTTCGTCACCAACCGAATCTACATCGCGAGTGAATGACAGGGTCCACAGTTCTTCCATAACTGTCTGATAGTATGCGTTGAGCTAGAGAGTGCTCAACTGTCCGCTGTATTCCCAGAATATGCCCAAAAACATATTCTGACTGAAAACATAGTTGTTGCATAAAGTCTGACGTTACCAATCCACATGGAACCTAAGGCGAGGCAGGTATTCCAAAAGCTGGGAGCGTTAACGGTGAATGGCGATACGGATTTGAGTGACTACTATTCAGCAAATCGACTGTACTGCACATTAACTTGGATTTTGACCATCCATTACTCATGGTTGAGACAACACAATGAGTAAAAACAAATCTTCGATCCGAGCAAACCAAGATCGACTGACCTCAATTTGTACAAGTCCTAACACATGTTTGGCCATTCACAACCACGCATTTCTAAATAATGTCGAAACGTTTTGAAAGTAGCGGTTGATGCCTATGATATAATAATAACCAACAGTCTGGAAGTAATAAACCAAATATCCCTCGGATTAATGCAACCCTTTTCGACGGCCTACCGGGAGCTTTACTTAAAGGGATTATGTGCCACGTGAAATACGAGATTATTAACCACGCGTTTCGCAAATACTAAAACGCCACGTTGCAACACCAGAATCCTGGCTGTGATCGGCAAGTGCCACCAAACCTTTTCAACACCTTCTTTCCTTGTTTTTCAAGTTCCTTATCGCCTTCCAATACTTTCGCGAAGATATCCGGTTTGACATCCTGAAACAAATAAACACGAATAATAGATTATTTCTTTGACAATGGCGTTCTTCGCGCTCATCTTAACCATCAATTTACATTCTATCAATTAAGAGAAATCTGGTATCTGGTCTCTATGTTCGCTCAAATTTTGTTGTTGTTGTTGAATGATGAAAACCTAAAACTTGATTGTTGATGAATTTGCCCAGCAAGGCATTGTGATCATACAGGTTGCCAAGAGGAACTCTGATTGAAATCAATAGCCAATGCTGACTCAGTGCACGACAATGGCGAATCCAGGAGGCACCGCAATGTCCAGAAGATAGTCGACACAAACATTTCATGAACGAAGCTCTGTATTTGGTTTCGAACAATAATACACGTTGCTCCTTTGAAAAGAACGCCAGCTTCGAAGGTTCAGATCGAAAACTAAGCTGTGAAAATACCGTTAATACACTAAAGGCGTACTTGCTAGGCCGCAAGCAGAAGTGAAAAATCGGTCGTGGACTGCTTGGGAGTTTTCTATCACCTTATGACTAGTGTTTGTTCAAGCAAATTAACCGTTCTAGAAGGCAGTGAATCTGGTTAGTCTGTTCTACGATTACCATTGTAATCTTATACGCAGTAACATGTTACTTCCACCTTGTGTCGCACATTGAACAAATTCATTTAGAGTAGTAAATCCAAACCTGTTATCAACACTGATTCGCTGCATCAGTTTCCGGATGCGTATATCTCAAATTTTTCGGCTGCATAATTTTCACGAGTCGTGGAACACTTTGCCTTTAAACGGATTGCTGAAATAAAAAATGAGGAGACGCAGTGACCTTTACGGAGAAAAAAATTACACAGAGTCCGAACGGAAAGAAATATAAGAAAATGAAATGCTGTTAGAAGTTTGCTCCCGGTCTTGTTATTGAATAAGCTTTCGTGACGATAAGTGCACCCTGTGTCACACATTCGATGAAGTCTAAACAAAGGATCTTTATCGCAATACTGGTGTATAGATCCCACAAAGATCCGGGTACGTAGGCAGCATAGAACATTACACATTTTTGGGTGAAAAGGTAGTAGGTTTATTTGAATATACGGCCAAACAACACTAGTAACATATTACATGAGCATACCCCCACCCAGTGTCCGTGAATGTAATTCGATTGGACAGTAAACGACTTACGATTATTGAAAACTCGAAGCAAGCATTAAGTGCCATGAATGGTATATCTCAATTGGCGCGCAAAAACGCAGTTTTCTCCAATCTGATTCTATTCACGATTTATACCCGTAAATGGGAGAAATTGAAGCCAACTAAAGAAAAGCGATTTCTGCAGTCTAGTTAACAGCAGACTATCAGACTAGATAATATCAGATGGCAAACATTTTACATGGTACTTGTAGCTAGTGAGCCTCGAGCTGAAAATATGTTGCATCTGGGTCTTTCAGAGAGAGAGATTTGACCTCACAGACTGCTGACCGTTTGTGCGCCTCAACAACACACTTAGTAGTGTATATGCAACATTCATAGAGCCTTTCACTCCAGGTTGGTGATTCACGCAAGACGTGGTACGTGTGGAAAACGTTCGCCTGAAGTGAAATACCAATGGTAGTTATGTTGCGAAATTTGGATAAGGCAAGCGGAGTGCCTAGGATCATGCATTTATGGTGGAATATCAGTTCGTTATAAAGAATTTGCATGCATTTTTCCTGTACAATAATTTGAATGTATCTCACTCACGTGTGCTTCCGTTACCTAACTGCTGGAATTAGGACACGGCAACTACCTAGTCAGATACTTGCCCGTTGCGTGAAGGTATTAATCGATGGCAATAAATGACCTATTATATCTGTAAGGGCGGATACCATTGATTGGGCATTCGATTCGATTGTTGACCTCTCATAGCTCCATTAACTTTGGTGCGTACAGAACAAATGTTATAACGCACGGACCACGGTGGACGCCTGAATTAGTTACATGTTGAACACAGGCGGGAGTAACTTCCGGAACAACCAAACACGCCTCGCCGTATGACGCCCGTTTTCAAAACCAACCGGCAGCACAGACGTACCACTTCGACATTAGATGTATGTGGCGTCGCTCGTAATGCGGCATCTGTGTAAACCCAGATCAAATGTTTTTTCGTCGCATGATTGCTGTGCTTCAATGATGATTTCACCTCGGACCCTGAAATCAATGGTTTGGGATTTTTGATCGAGATTTTTTCTTTTATCTGAAGCTTAGCTTTGCCAACACATCCAGATTCATCATCCGATTGATGCATCCGTATTGAGAATTATCACTAATTCAAGCTTTTCCGGGGAGTCAGTAACCCGTTACTCCTCGGCAATCACTAGGTAGCTGTGCCGATTGACCACCAGCAGCTGATTAGTTTGCGCCGCATACACCTGGGGAGGCGCTTGGATGGGGATTTCCCCAAGAAAGGAAAACATCTTAATTCGTCGAGAGTGTAGTAAATCCAAACCTGTTATCAACACTGATTCGCTGCATCAGTTTCTTCGGACACCATCACATGAGACAAGTTCCGTTCATGGCCAATAAATCAGCCCTCATGAAATGCTTTCGTGATAATCCGTCAAAGCTGACTGTCTAACATCTCGTGAATAACAAACTGTGGTTATTTTGCATCAAAATTGTGTGAATTCAGTGCGAAAATTTATCCCGAGAGTGCATTGCTGATTGGTCCGGATGCGAAAATCTCAAATTTTTCCGAGTGTTGCGCATTATTGGCCGCATAATTTTCACGGTTTTCATTCTCCATCAACATTCAATGTTCTTCAGGAACAGCTGCTCATGCAGGTGAGAATAAAAATCAAACGAAATTTTCCATCACAACAATGTATTTTCTCATGAACCTGAAATAGGCTTTTCGTGGGCGCGGAGAAAACGTCTAAACAATCTGAGTTTATTCGATGAGGCCGTAAGTGAACTTAACTATCACCGAGGCATTAGCTTGACTTTCCTTGTGACAAGAACGTTTTGTGTGCCTAAATTATGCCGTTTTACGAGGACGTTCGAAGGCAGAGCCCAAGTACAGGTAGCGGGTTTCCAGGCTTCCCGGGGTTGTGTGGGCCACAGCTTCAAATTCGTGAAGTGTGAGAATTATGACATGCGCACGCACTAAATCTTCGATAGAGACACATTCAAAATGCGGAACCGTTTTGCATAAGATTTTTATATAACCCAACCCAAATACGGCATGAATGAACGGGTGAATTCAATCACAGGAGTATTCTATGTGTTTATATCAAATAAACACCATTTGATCTTACCAAGTATTGAAGAATTATTTCTTGAGATTTCTGGATCAGATCAATTTAGGTGACGGTAATGTGGAGCCTAGGAAAGCTTTTATAATATGATGATGCTACAAAAGCAACGTTAGATGATAAGTGGTTACTTAGAAATCATTTTCGCTTTGAATTTTCATGCTTTAAGCAAGAACATACCTTACCTCACAGCCAGTGATTTCAGCTAACATAACGCAACATAAAACACTTTTGGGTGACTAAGTGGTAACGTGGTATGCACTTCAGTACCATCTGCGTTCAACAGTTCCGTGAAATCAACCCCACGCAAAATATCGTAGCGAGACTAGGAAACGCTTTCGGAAACAAAAACAGGCCAAGAAAGGTTTACCCGTTATTTGTGGATTTGATCAACCGTCTTTTTCAGTTAAACCTCACAGCGATATAGATAATTAGGTAGAACACAAATGTTTGGGGGCCCGTTAGTGCAAATTTCCTTTTCGGAAACATTTTAAGTGGAAGTTAGAAAAAATTGGGGGATCAAAACAATAAAACATCAACTGAAACATACTTGATGTCGATAATTCATCCAAGTTTTAGAACCAGCGATAATTACGGCCCAGTTATTTGACGGCTTGTTGTTAAATATTAATGACCAATTCTGGGCATCCCCGGCCTTCACCCATGCAACATGGTGGACGCAGTACAAGAGCGCAATGGGAAGCAGACAACGACACATCATTTTCAGCCTTACTTGAGGCTGCATACGCCCGGAATTTTATACTATGCGCCGCTTCTTAATCGGACTTTGCCTTACACGTGTATGCCCATAGTGTGAAAACCTATCCACCACAAATCTAATTGCGCTGCGGTACAAAGTTTTGCTAACCAGGGTAACATCGACCGTTTTGATCACGTTGTTCAGTGACTGACTAGTTGCGCAATTGCTTCGAAGAAAATACACACATTGGTAATTTGTGGTGTTTTTAGGACAAATGTGGATCATTACATTGAGCATGCGCTCCAGACACTACTGGACAACCAACTGAGTCCTAAAAACGGTTTCACGTAGTAGCTGGCTTTATACGCACATTCGCTCACAACGGTGGTCCACAGTGTCATTTTTGTATTAAAAACCACCAGAGGAATTTTTGTGTTTGCAGTAGGTCAGTTTGAATTTTGACGAGTCATTTGGACTCTTAGATTTAACTTCTCAGAAGCTGAATGTTCACTCACTGCCTAGATTGCTGGTCACATGGACCTTTTGATTAGCATTAGTGGGTGAAGTCGAAATTCAGGCGAAACATTGAGTCGAGGAATTTACTCTTCTCTATGGTCTTAGTTTGAATTAAATTACAAGGACCCGGAAGTTAAAGCACTGGATGGCGTCTCTCGAACCAGAGAAACGTTGCTTCGATATTCCACCACTTACTGTAATCTTTATTTTCGATTTTTGGAATAGGGTTGCGCGCAGCAAGATTTTCTTTTCTAGATCGATCAGCAAAAGACGATAACGCAGTGCAAGATTCAATAGAATTTCTCGTTGTAATGAATGCGCACTTCAGATTTTAAGGCGCCTACCCCAACATGGTGAGCATTTCGAATTGCGGGCGTCTGAAGTTTACTTCACTCTATGTGCTTTGATTTTCACGACTTCCTGTAAGAAGTGGACTCACCAGTTTCCGGTGTCGTGTTCGCTTACGTTCATATGTCCAATCATCCCAGCTCTAAAGTTGAAAATAATTTGCTGAAATTCATAGCGACAAAATGGGTGTTTTTATATAGAGAGCATAATCAGTCTATTAGTAATTCAGCCGCAGCTACTTTCGTGTATGCAACCGTCATACCGCTCGAGGAAAGAACAAGGGTTGAGCGATCTCCGGATGGCCCAAACCTGGACAGGACTAGTCGAGATCTCGAGGCTAGATGTGAAACACGTTATATAGAGAGCATAATCAGTCTATTAGTTATTCAGCCGCAGCTACGTTCGTGCATGCAACCGTCATACCGCTGGAGGAAAGAACAAGGGTTGAGCGATCGCCGGATCGCCCAAACCTGGACAGGACTAGTCGAGATCTCGAGGCTAGATGTGAAACACGGTCAGTGATTTCGAGCCTTAACCAATGAGTTATCGCTGAGCCCCTTAGCAAACTTGAACTTTCGAAAGAAAATTTCCACGGATGGGATAAAGTTTACCCTTGTTCTGAGGGTTTGGTTTGCTAGGTGAACTATTATTACAAGCCCATAACTACATAAATTGTCAATATATTTCTCAAGTTCTTATTGTGTAGAACGGTATCGCGTATTTCCTCTCCCCGCCTTGTGCCCATGTCCACTAGGCTTGTTTTCGACCAGAACGTTAATCAGTGTTTGACATTCACCAAACGGATAAAAACAACTGATTATTCGTCAAGGCATTTCAACATCACAATCATCATCATCAGCAACAGCTTGACATTATTGCTAAACGCCAGTTCTCCCCTGTGGTACAAACATAATTTATTTGGAAGCTCAGCTGTGAATTAAAACAATAAACGTAGCCTATGAAAGTACTTGGTGCTAGCTCGCTACAATCATTTATAGATGCCCACATCTTCAAGAATTATTCCAGGCAAACTGGAGGGAGACTGACAACGGGAAAGCGAGTGACATTAATTAACAGCCATAACTGACAGCGTCTACAACTTGAGCTAATTTCGAATAAGAATTTAAGTATCTGCGATGGTTGCGAGAGATTTCAGGGCTTCGAATAAATGACATCTATTTCTAAAATTTACAAAAATGTCTTCCAAGTTCACACTAGGGTTACATGAAATTTTGTGTATACCTAAGGGCCGATCGTGCTTACCGCTCACCCACGCAATGGGTTACTTTTGAACTTCTTTCGTGTAATTTCAGCCACCTTTCTGAAAGCGTTTTTCGAAAATCCGGATGTGTATCTTCAGGTTGGTCGTAAACACAGCTCATCTAGATAGGGAATTCCTCGGAGTTTTCTATGTAGTGGGCTCATCCGGGGATGCATGTAAGTCCACGCTAAACCTGATAACGCTCTAATTTTGTCAATGAAGTTTTAAACGAGGATCTGTCATGCTGTGCGATGGATTGTGAGTTTGAAGTTTGTCATTCGTTTACCAGGCTCCGTTGAAGATGTGCTCCTGTTATCGAGTATCGGCCGGTTATTTTTGGAAAACACCACGTTGCAACGTGGCAGCGTAATAGATATAAGCTTATAAAAGAATCCTTACCGTGGTTTAAAGACGCCCTAAGTGGCGCGAGTAGATTACTCCACGTTGCACCATCTGGCGTCGTCGTTTATCTCCTGTCCCGTACATTATACAGTAGTTCGACGGTTAAACGCTGAAAAACGTTCACTGACTTGATGAAATTTGGTGATGACGTGAATTACAAAGCTTTGTGACCATGAACATGTTTTTGGTTGGTAATAGGACTTGTTCCAACCGAAGTCCACATTTATTCTACTAGCAAACCCATTCGCCTAAATGTCATTTTGCCACATTCTTTCATCCATTTAGAAAACCCAACCATATACTCACTCAGTTACTTATTTATTTATTTGTTTTTTTTCAGAAGATACTCTTCTACGGTGAGGTTAGTTAAGCACCAGGAGGCTGAACACCCTTCGGGAGAGGCGAGATGTTATACGATTCCTGAATGCAAGCTGGCATTCTCACAGACAAACGTGCCGACCGACCCAACAGTAACGCTTAGGTTTCACATTTTACGTCTTTCAGGATTATGCAGGGCTCATTTAGCTACACCATGTCAGTTTCTGTGTTTATGGCAGCTCGACAACCACAGGTGTATGAGAAGAACAGAGAGGTTAAGTGTTCGAAACATCGGCCAAGAGGTCGAGTGCTGGTTTCCTGAGATTCGCAATTCCATTGAACTTCAGTGAGAATGGAACAGGTGTAGAGTACTTCTTGGTTTCACTTAGCGGACTAAATATCAATGAGAATTCGCTAAACGATTCTCTTGTTGACGACTTTGGGAATGTTTTCCGTGCAAATTCGAGTTCACTGAAGCTCGTGATTTGCTGGCTTTAAGAATCATGCGTAATCTCGAGTTGTTGTGCAATGGACAAATTTCGTACACAATTCTGTGGCAGTCGGATCATTTTTCTAATTCAAGAAATGCATAAAATCAAAGCGGCATACTGTCATTCTCAGAAAATGTGTCACCACACAGTACGTTTTCTGTCGAGGTAGAGCTTTCAATGCTTTACAACCATGATTTATTTAAAAGACTTATTGTAAAGAAGAGAGAAAAGGTGGGCAGGAAAAGCGCCAATTGCTAGGTTATCACAATCATTATGAGGTATCTACACCTCTAGACATTCGGTCAGGCGATCTGAATGGAATGTTACTACAAAAACGCCACCGACTTCGGTTGGCAGTCATATATTTTACTGTCTCCAAACAGGCATGATGAAGATGACGCGGTCCCCATCCCAGGAGAGGCGTAGCACCGACAGCACCCAAACGTTTTGTGATCTCCTTCATACGCCTGTTTCAATTCAAAGGCTGGCCACCTCTCTATTTAGGCCACTGTGAGTTGGGCATGGAAAAGCGCACCCTCTTCGGGAGCGATGACCCAAAATACGCGGCAAGGGTGTCCCAACCAACGCAACATCTGGTCCGGGACACATTCTACAATGGAAGTTCCGTTGCAGAACCAAAAACGCACTTTCTAAATGCCTCGTTAAGCGGACACCAAATCACACGAGCCATGGTTCTGAGACAACAATTGTCGAACAACTGAAGACGTTCCGCTGCTCGAATAGATCAAGTCTCACAGTCATGCAACAAAGCAGCACCAGCTATAACTTCACGTAAATAACACCACAGCAAACCCCTTTTTCCTTTTACTTGGTGCTGTGACCAGGATAAGGATGGGGATCCCGTTGCCGCAACCCATTGAGCACGGGGATGTTCGGACGTTCCTGGAGGACTTTGACGGCGTTGTGAAAACTGCCGGGCTGGACCAGGTTAAGTTATCATGACCGAACACCCTCCTCGAGGGCCGGACGGAGGCGGCCCTGGATGCTGCCAGAAGAGGCCCTCAGAAGATGGACTGAGCCGCCGCGAAGGAAGTCCTTGCAGAGGATTTCGACACGCCGGCCGACGCCAGGAGGCTATGAGGCGGTTCAAGACGGTCAGGAGGGCACCCGTATCTGACCCGACCGTGTTCTTCACCGGCCTGAAGCCGTTGTTGGATCGCGCTTTGCCGACGCTGGGCGGAATGTCGCGACACCAGTTGCTGTCGGATCATTTCATCGAAGTTATGCAGCCCGCACACGGTGCCCACTTGCGCGCTGGTTGCGCGCGGAGGAGCTGGTGCGTCTGGTCCGGGAGCTGCCCCAGGCACCTCTGGCTTCGTTGCAGTCGCTGGTGCGTCTGGCCCGGGAGCTGCCCCAGGCACCTCTGGCCTCGTTGCAGTCGCAGCAGTAAAGCGATGGTTCATCAGTGGAGGAACTGCAGACCAGGGTGGACCAACTCACCGAGCAGCTGGCAGCCGTGGAAACGGAATCGCGGAGGCACGCTCGAACCAGCCGGTTCTAAAGTTGCAACAAGTCTGGCCACTGGAAAATTCAGTGTATCCGTAACCAATCACTTGTACACAATAAAAATTTAGAGTACTCCTCTCTTCCTGGGTGGATCACGATTAGCGCACTGACACAAGCTTCCATACAAGCCATTGTCGAGGTAGACGGGAAAATGTAGTTATGTTTGTTTAATACACTAGCAGGCGTATCGTTGAGGTAACGAGGGAACCAAGGTGAACGCAGACCGTGCGCGCTAACCGTGGGAGCTCTACTTGGATACCGACTGAATATTAAAGGATTATCAACGCAGCCAAGGAACCTGGGCGACAAGTCCGTGCAGCACGTGTTCCTTATAAGCCCAGGCGTAGGGGAGACAATATTAGGGGCTGATTGTCTCAAGGGCACAGATGCCGTGATTGGCCTAACGCAAGGAAGGCTGGTGGCAGATATAGCGCAGTCAAGCTTGAAGGTTATCCAGACACTGTCGTGAGGGTGCTGTGTGTCCGAAAACTTCCGTCTTGTAATGTATCGTCAATAAGGGCCGTGGTTTACGAACATTCCGAGCCGTTTACGGGCGACGAGGATCCGTTTGGCTTCTGCACCCTGGATTGCACAAGAAATTCCTTTGTCGTCACAACGCTTTCGACCTTATAGCCCCATACGTTGCCGCTCCATCTACTGGAGGAGGTCGATAAACCGATTCCGGAGATGTTGAATGGTGGTAAACTCCAAGAAGCCAATTGTACGTATAATTCCCCCGTTGTGTTGTAAGGAAGACGAACGGGAAATACGGATTTGCGTGGATTTCCGGCGCTTGAATTAACTGACCTTAAATCAAGTTGTGGCTGTGCCTTCGGTTGCAGAGATTTTCGATTCCCTCCAGCACTCTCGATACTTCACTGTGTTTGACCTGCGTTCCGGATATTGGCGACTACTTATCAAGGACGAGGGCAGGGAGAAAACGGCGTTTACGGTTGAGGACACCCAATATCAATTTAGACGAATGCCATTTGGTTTGTCCGGGCAACATTAACATTCCGGCGCTCGATGCTTCGTGTAACGAAATGACTCCGGAATGTTGCCGTTTTCCGAGAGGATATCGTTATGTAGAGCAATTCAGAACCAGAGCACGTAGTTAACCTGATATTGAAGCGGATAGAGGAGGCTGGCCTGCGGATAAATGAGGCCAAGACACAGCTCGCTTGGTGTTCGGTGACACTGCTGGGGCATAAAGTGGATCAGGGAGAAGTTAGCCCATTTCCCGAAAAATTGGCAAAGATCAAGGATTGTGCTGTTCCCAATTAAAAGCGATCTCTACGGCAGTTTCTTGGAAGAGCAGCATACTACAGCCGGTTCGTTGGGGATTTCAACAAGATCGTTGCGCCAGTGTACGATTCGCTCGGTCAAACTCGGAAATCCGAACGGAAATTCGAATGGACCGGAGAAGCACATAAAGCTTTTGAGCGTGTCAAAGCGCGGATTTTGGATCAGCAACTGGCCCTCAAACTTCCCAGGGTCGGAGAGATGTTCATTGTTGCAACGGGCGCCAGTGATTGCGGTATTGGCGCAGTCCCAAATCAGATTAATAAAGTTATCAAATATGCCTGTCGTGTTGTGACCAACGCTGAACAAACGTACTCCCCCATTTAGAAGGAATGTTTGGCGATCGTCTGGACCCTGGATATGTGGAGACGGTTTCATGGCGAATCCGATCACAACCCCCTGGAGTGGATGAGGACCGCCAGCGATCCTAGCGGGAAGCTCGCACCCTGGGCACTCCGGTTGCAGGAGTACGACCTCATAATCCAGCTCGTGCCAGGAAAGGAGAACCAGTTGGCCGATTGGCTGTCAAGGCCAGAGGCTGAAGCTGTGGTCCCCAAGATTATGATTTCAGCCAATGGCCTCGTCGCGGAACTGGATCCCGGAAAGTTGGTACAACTCCAACGGCAGGATCCGGTATAACAGATGGTTGCAGCCGCCTTGTTTGATGGAAGAAACATTGAGAACGGAGAAGGCGACAAGGAATTAGAAGCGATACTGAGTCATTTTGATCGGCTAGGGCTTAATGGCACTCGCACAATTTCCTGGAACGCCACTGGTTCAGATGTTGTGCTGCCCGTGGCACCTCGCATCTAGAGACAATCTCATCGTTAAGTGCCATGAGATGGGACACACAGGGTGCACCAATTCATAAGACCTGGTTCGACAGAGTGCCTACTGGCCCGGGATGAGAAGTGAGGTCATGAATTATGTATTGTCCTGTAAGTGTTCTCAACTAAGGAAAGGGGATACGACAGGGGCAACCTATCTCATGCAGACCATTCCAGTCTCAGAAATCGGCGAGTTGTAGACAGTTGACGTCATGGGCCCCATTCTGATGACAACCATGAGAATCAATACATTGTGATAATGAAAAAACACCTGTCGCGATGGATTGAGGCGGCAGCCGTGTTGAATCAGCGGGCGACGACGATCAGCCGAGTGGTAATGCATCATATCGTGGCCGAACATGGGGTGCCAAAATTTTTCTTAACCGATCAGGCGCCTCGGTTCGAGGGCGGAGAGTATAGGAAATGCTTGCAGAAGCTGAGTATCAGACGGCTGAGGACGCCGACATACCAATCGCAAACAAATGGTTTGACCGAACGTAATAGTCGAACGATTAATGAGTGGCATGCGGACAAAAGAGGTGACTAGAAAGTGAACTTGCCGATGGTGCTTCCAAGCAGTCAACCACAGTCACGAACCCGCTTATGCTGATGAACGGGCGACATCCGTAGCTTACGGTTGATTAGGTAATTGGGATGTGGCCGGCACCACGCTTGTCTCCGGAGCTAGAAGAAGAAAGGAGTAGGGCTCGAGAAAGTCTGACCGCAGTTCAGGGGAGGACAAGGCAGAAAACAGCGAGTAGAAAGGTTTGAACTTCCCCATGGGCACGAAGGGCAAGTGGAAGGATCACTAGAATCCTGGAAAGAGTGGACTGGGGTCGCGGAA
>NW_008752173.1:118746-124966 GCF_000715545.1 Opisthorchis viverrini | reverse complement strand
CAGCCGTGCCGAATCAGCGGGCGACGACGATCAGCCGAGTGGTAATGCATCATATCGTGGCCGAACATGGGGTGCCAAAATTGTTCTTAACCGATCAGGCGCCTTGGATCGAGGGCGGAGAGTATAGGAAATGCTTGCAGAAGCTGAGTATCAGACGGCTGAGGACGCCGACATACCAATCGCAAACAAATGGTTTGACCGAACGTAATAGTCGAACGATTAATGAGTGGCATGCGGACAAAAGAGGTGACTAGAAAGTGAACTTGCCGATGGTGCTTCCAAGCAGTCAACCACAGTCACGAACCCGCTTATGCTGATGAACGGGCGACATCCGTAGCTTACGGTTGATTAGGTAATTGGGATGTGGCCGGCACCACGCTTGTCTCCGGAGCTAGAAGAAGAAAGGAGTAGGGCTCGAGAAAGTCTGACCGCAGTTCAGGGGAGGACAAGGCAGAAAACAGCGAGTAGAAAGGTTTGAACTTCCCCATGGGCACGAAGGGCAAGTGGAAGGATCACTAGAATCCTGGAAAGAGTGGACTGCGGTCGCGGAAGCTATGCAGTCAATAGCAAGAAGCGTCTGTCTTCACCGACCGCCGGGGGGAACGTCTATAACATTCAAGATGGTCGGAGTTCAAAAGTAGTGAATGGAACGGAGCTTCGCAAGTGGCATGGTACACCTGAAGAGCGGCCGAGTAGACTCGCTGCCGAAGCCGACCTGACGGAGGTAAATGAAAATCAATGGCACGCGAACGAGCTTTAAGGGGTGGAGGTGTGTAACGCTGATACTACTGATGGGAGGCATGCGAGTGGTATGTGCTGTTCGTAGAATTTCGCTTTGCGTCTATTGAAAAAGTCAGACCTGTTGCGGAATTCGTGGAGCCACTTCGTAACATTCGCTTGGATTCGACCGACGAATTAGTGGAGTCAATGAATCTCATTAAAAGTTCAAGAAGACTCGTTCGGGAGGAAATCGGTGTCCAGTTTTTATAACTAAGATGCAGATAAGAGTTTTGCTTCCATGTTCAGTGGTCTGTAAACGGTCAGTTGGCATTTCCGAATAAATAACTCCGAAGCGAATGCCTTCTTACTTTCACCGGTAACATCGGCTTGGGATATGAAGTGGACGGCCTGGATGGTTCATTAACTCTGGGAAACTTTATGTGGCTTTGATTGATCTTAAGGACTTTTCCAATAGAATTCTGAAACTGTTATTGTGGTGGTGAGCTCCATTAACATGAGTGAGTTCACGCTTATGGGAATCGCTTTTCCTGGTTGCAAATGGTAACGCTAATCCAAGCGTAACAAGTGGACCAGTTTCAAGTTTGCGCTAAATTCCACAAGTGATTGTCCACAGACGTGAGTCGCAGTTCGAATGAAAAACCCACTGACAGCGTAGACGATTTAGCCCTTTCTCATTTCATCTTACAGTTGAAAGAATTCCGAGATTTTAGTCCTTCTAAGTGAACGAGACATTTCACCCTTGCGAAAAATTGAATGCCAAGTTTCTTGCCACCTGGATGAGGACCACACCATCCTGGAAGTTTGGGGACCAGGTCTGATCACAAGATCCTAGGTCCGATGTTAAATAGATTCAAAGACATTCGGAATTAACCCGCTACTTTTGGAAACCGCCAAACATTTCAGCTGAGAGGATATCATCCGGTGTGTGACGCCTCCGTTTCACATTGGCCAGCCGCTGTTTCGGGCCCTTTGTTAACTCGAAATTGTGTGTTTGTTGCCCTGTTCCAACCAGATTCTCCAGTAGTCTGACTTGGAACATCTCAACAATATACACTCTGTTTCCGACTGAATGACTCCAACATTCGGATCGCTCTGATGCCCTGATGAAATAACTTCTAGTCCCGAGACCAACTGGGACCCTAAAAATTCCAACGTGATTTTTATGCGACAACGCGGCGGGTAAAATTTAGATTAAAACAGTGGTGTCACCGTGTTATCTTTTCGGTTGCCCGTATCTTTGGGCGATAGAAATAGGCCTACCTCTAAACCTTGTTTTGTTGATTTCGCTGTTTGTCCATAATACGGTTTGCGTAGGAGCTTGTCGTAGTTAGGTACGCCGGTTGTCCCGTTTGCCATAGTTGGTCAACTCGATGAAGACAGATGAACTTTCGACCAGACAACTGCGGCACACGTCGTACCGAATATCGTAGTGGAGCTATCCGGTAACACTAATTTTTTTTATAAATATTGTGGCCAAAAATAAAATGTCAACTGAAGCATGCTGCGACCTATGTTCAGCACATTCAGTTGTGAAATAGCATAAACGGGAGATTTATTTATCTCTCGTGGAAAAACACAAACTGGATCACAAATGAATGTATTACCGAAAACGAACCTAATTGGGTTCAATTAGAACATAATTTTGACGGAAACGCTGGCAATGCGTCGAAGTGTGTGCCGCATACTTGAGAGTAATTTTCTTTATGATATTATAGTGCGATATCCCGTATGTTGTGCCGACTGACGCCTGAGGCGGCTTGTGTGCAGCACATTCGGTTGCAGAATATCGTAAACGAGTGATTCAAACTCTCATGAATCTATCTATCTATCTATCTATCTATCTATCTATCTATCTATCTATCTATCTATCTATCTATCTATCTATCTATCTATCTATCTATCTATCTATCTATCTATCTATCTATCTATCTATCTATCTATCTATCTATCTATCTATCTATCTATCTATCTATCTATCTATCTATCTATCTATCTATCTATCTATCTATCTATCTATCTATCTATCTATCTATCTATCTATCTATCTATCTATCTATCTATCTATCTATCTATCTATCTATCTATCTATCTATCTATCTATCTATCTATCTGTCTATCTATCTATCTACCTATCTATCTATCTATCTGTCGGTCTATCAATCCATCTATCTATCTATATAGGTAGCTAGCTATCGATCTATGTATGTATCTGTGTATAAATTTTTCTATTTCTCTGTTTGCGTTTGTGTATGTATATATGTACGTTTGTATGCATGGATGTGTCGATGTATGATTGGATGTATATGTCTATTTATTTTATTCTATCAGAGTATCTGTTAATCATCTAGCAGTTGGAGGCTACCTCGTCTGAGCCTCTCTCATGCACACCGCACTCACGACAATCACAATGCCGCATTTGTGCATCAATCGTCCCAGTTCTCACTATCGTGAGAGTTGTAGCCTCCTCGGCAGATGGAAATAGCCGCATTTTTTAAGTACTCTGTCCGCGGCAGTGCCATCCATTGGCTTAGATGAGTTCACTGTTACAGATATTGTGTTTTATTGCTGCAAACTGTAACGGTACTGCGTGACTAAAGAGTCCATCGGCTTTGAGGTTTTTCTATGCGCAACAAGCGAATGACTCCCGATGTGAGTCGCAGTTCGAATGAAGAAATCATTGACTGCATGAATATCCACTAAACGTTTGCTAAATTTCGAAATTGCCTAGACAACTCCACTCTTTCACAACAGATGAAAATGGATCAAGGCTTCGTGGGCTTTCACCGTAAAGGAGACTGCAAAAAATGAAAGATTCCAACCACATGAACGAGATCCATTTCCTCCTGGTGATTCAGGGATTAGATCTGCGGACACGATAATGAGTATGATGTTTTTCAAATTAAAAAAAAACGTATGAAGACTTCACAACGCTTTAAAACCGCCGAACATTTCAGTCGACGGGAGAGTTACCTAGTACGCTTCACCGGATTTTCACATTGGCCAGCCACTTCAGAATCGCTACCTATAACTATTTCGGGATCTTTTCCTAACTTGAAGCGGTTTGTTAGCAATACTGGACTCTGCCATGATCTGACTTTAAAAGGGACAACTAGATGCATTTTTGTTTCTCACTGAGTGACTTCAACGCTGTAATCGCTTTCACGGCCGTGACCAACTGAGTGGCACCCAGTTGCTTACCCGGTTAGGTGCTTATATTTCCATGCATTGATTCAGGCAAACTAGAGTGAGAATGACAACATGAACGCGGGATACATCAATTAACAAACACACCCGGCAGACTCTTCAACATAACTGATTACGAAGAAATTAATAGAGGCAGACAATGAGTGGCTTATTGCTAGTTCAATTCCATCATTTTCAAGCAAGCATTTATTCACGCAACCTGAAGAGTTAAAATCATTTCATGCACGCCAGTAACACCGGATAAATCCATGTCCTGCATAATCTCCAAATTGATTTGCTTTCAAAAAAGTCTTAAAATTCTGCGATCCATGAGGGGAAATTTCGGTCTCCGAATGAATAGTTTCATTTTCTGGAAGAAATTCTAAAATAGTTTTGTATGTTCAATCTGGTGTTTCATGAAATTTTGATTGTGTATCTAAGGGTATACAGTGAGTACCACGCGCCCAGATGTTGGGTTCATTTGTGGTGTTCATCTGCGTAATTCCTTCTGGTAGATACTCTAAATTTATACGAGAAACCCCAGACGTTGGAGGTAGATTTATCCTCCTGCGAATATGACCAGAGCTTGTGTGATTGTTGCATTGGTTGTGGAAACATCCTGTGAATCACTACAAGCTACTTACCATGTTTAACTAGATGAATATGAGGACCAATTCGAGTATTCAAACGTGGGCGTCACCTAGCTGAAACTAGATTGTTTCACTAGTTTCAGATCCACATATGTGATTTCAACGGGATCATTTATCACAATGCTGAATATTTTCCTGTGTTATTGGCCAAGATTTGCAGATTGCGCTGGATTTCTAAGCTGCGAAAATCGGCGATGATCTGCCGCTAGATATCTGTGATATGATGTGGATGGCTCGTGTGTGGAAACGCATAATTATACGATAAACTTCTGGCCACCGTCATTTTGTCAATGAAGGTTTTATCGCGATTCTTGGTATATGATTTTTAGGATTTTCAAATTTATCATTCGTCCTCTAAACTCTGCGGAATTACGCTACTGTTATCGCTTTTCAATCAGTTTTTGTTGGAAAACCTCAGGTTACAATTATCATTCGTCCTCTAAACTCTGCGGAATTATGCTACTGTTATCGCTTTTCAATCAATTTTTGTTCGAAAACCTCAGGTTACAATGCGGCATCGGAAAAAAGACAAGCTAACGTCTAAAACGCAGGCAAGCTATCTTCTGAAACCGTACTGCCTTTTATCGCGCATAATGCTGGCTTTCGGATGGCCTGAGCAGATCACCTAGATCAGCACCATCTGACGATATCCGATGTATGCTGCACAACATATTTTAGTGCGTTTCGGGAGTGAAACATTAGAGAAAGTTGGGTGACGTGATAAACTCTGATGATGACGTGGTTCGCAAACCTTTGTAACCATGAACAATTTTGGTAGGTGTGAGGACTCGTTTCGACCAAAGTCCAAATTTAAAGTACATAAATGTGAATTTTGCATCTCTTCGTCACCGATCTAGAAAACACAAATAGGACCACTTTATTTTTCAACCATATGCTCATTCAATCCCCAGTCATCTGAATTTTTTCCTCAAAAGATACTGCGTCCTACTATTCGAGATAAGCAAGATTTTACACGATTCATGAGTGGAAGTTGACCTCAAAAACAAACGTGTTCATCCGCATCCAACAGTGAAGTATTCGTTTCACGTTTACGCAAGGCTCATTTATGTTTCTGTGCCAGTTACCTAGTTTATGACAGCTCGACAGCCAAGGGAAGAGAAGAAGAAGAAGAAGAGAAGAGAAGAATAGAGAGGTCAATTGTTCGGAATATCAACCCAGACGTCGAGTGTTGGTTTCCTGAGATTCACAATTCCAGTGAACCACGATGAGTTTAGAACAGATGTACAGTGCTTCAGGGCGTCACTAACCCGACGGAATGTTGATGAGAATTCGCAAAACGGTTATCTTTTTGCCAACGGTGAGAATCTTTTCCGTGCTAGTTCAGGCTCACTGGAACTCTTGCTTTGCTGGCTTTCGAACTCATGCGTAATCCCAAGTTGTCGTTCAAAAGACGAAGTTCATACCCAAATTTGTGACATTCGGATCATTCATCGGATTCCAGAAACGCATGAAAGCGAAGCGGAGTATTAATATTCTTAAAGGATGTGTCACCCCACTACACGTGTTTTTCGTGGTAGAGCCGTCAGACGTAGCCAGATATTAAATAACTTAAGACGTCGTTGAATCATCGATCAAAAATGGCCGTCTCAGATAGGTAGCTGATGTAGACTGGTGTTTGTAAATTC
>NW_008752173.1:93975-115766 GCF_000715545.1 Opisthorchis viverrini | reverse complement strand
TAAATGAATAAAGGTAGAAATTGGGTGGCTTAGTGCTGGCTCACTTCAATCATTCTCAGGTACCTACACCCACTAGCATTTATCCAGGGAGCCTGGAGACAGACTCACTACATGAATAACAGTAACACCGAATAAATCCGTGTCCTGGATTATCTCCAAATTGATTTGTTTTCAAGAAAAGAATTTTAAAATTCTGGGATCCATGAGAGAAAATTTCGGTCTCCGAATGAATAATTTCATTTTCTGAAAGAAATTCTAAAATTGTTTTCTATGTTCAATTGGGTGTTTCATGAAATTTTGATTGTGTATCTAAGGGGAGAAAGTGGTTAACACTAGCAGAGATGATGGGTTCATTTGTGGTGTTCATCTGCGTAATTCCTTCTGGTAGATACTCTAAATTTATACGAGAAACCCCAGACGTTGGAGGTAGATTTATCCTCCTGCGAATATGACCAGAGCTTGTGTGATTGTTGCATTGGTTGTGGAAACATCCTGTGAATCACTACAAGCTACTTACCATGTTTAACTAGATGAATATGAGGACCAATTCGAGTATTCAAACGTGGGCGTCACCTAGCTGAAACTAGATTGTTTCACTAGTTTCAGATCCACATATGTGATTTCAACGGGATCATTTATCACAATGCTGAATATTTTCCTGTGTTATTTGCCAAGAATTGCAGATTGCGCTGGATTTCTAAGCTGCGAAAATCGGCGATGATCTGCCGCTAGATATCTGTGATATGATGTGGATGGCTCGTCTGTGGAAACGCATAATCATACGGTAAACTTGTGGCCACCGTCATTTTGTCAATGAAGGTTTTATCGCGATTCTTGGTATATGATTTTTAGGATTTTCAAATTTATCATTCGTCCTCTAAACTCTGCGGAATTACGCTACTGTTATCGCTTTTCAATCAGTTTTTGTTGGAAAACCTCAGGTTACAATTCGGCATCGGAAAAAAGACAAGCTAACGTCTAAAACGCAGGCAAGCTATCTTCTGAAACCGTACTGCCTTTTATCGCGCATAATGCTGGCTTTCGGATGGCCTGAGCAGATCACCTAGATCAGCACCATCTGACGATATCCGATGTATGCTGCACAACATATTTTAGTGCGTTTCGGGAGTGAAACATTAGAGAAAGTTGGGTGACGTGATAAACTCTGATGATGACGTGGTTCGCAAACCTTTGTAACCATGAACAATTTTGGTAGGTGTGAGGACTCGTTTCGACCAAAGTCCAAATTTAAAGTACATAAATGTGAATTTTGCATCTCTTCGTCACCGATCTAGAAAACACAAATAGGACCACTTTATTTTTCAACCATATGCTCATTCAATCCCCAGTCATCTGAATTTTTTCCTCAAAAGATACTGCGTCCTACTATTCGAGATAAGCAAGATTTTACACGATTCATGAGTGGAAGTTGACCTCAAAAACAAACGTGTTCATCCGCATCCAACAGTGAAGTATTCGTTTCACATTTACGCAAGGCTCATTTATGTTTCTGTGCCAGTTACCTAGTTTATGACAGCTCGACAGCCAAGGGAAGAGAAGAAGAAGAAGAAGAGAAGAGAAGAATAGAGAGGTCAATTGTTCGGAATATCAACCCAGACGTCGAGTGTTGGTTTCCTGAGATTCACAATTCCAGTGAACCACGATGAGTTTAGAACAGATGTATTATTTGCCAAGAATTGCAGATTGCGCTGGATTTCTAAGCTGCGAAAATCGGCGATGATCTGCCGCTAGATATCTGTGATATGATGTGGATGGCTCGTCTGTGGAAACGCATAATCATACGGTAAACTTGTGGCCACCGTCATTTTGTCAATGAAGGTTTTATCGCGATTCTTGGTATATGATTTTTAGGATTTTCAAATTTATCATTCGTCCTCTAAACTCTGCGGAATTACGCTACTGTTATCGCTTTTCAATCAGTTTTTGTTGGAAAACCTCAGGTTACAATTCGGCATCGGAAAAAAGACAAGCTAACGTCTAAAACGCAGGCAAGCTATCTTCTGAAACCGTACTGCCTTTTATCGCGCATAATGCTGGCTTTCGGATGGCCTGAGCAGATCACCTAGATCAGCACCATCTGACGATATCCGATGTATGCTGCACAACATATTTTAGTGCGTTTCGGGAGTGAAACATTAGAGAAAGTTGGGTGACGTGATAAACTCTGATGATGACGTGGTCCGCAAACCTTTGTAACCATGAACAATTTTGGTAGGTGTGAGGACTCGTTTCGACCAAAGTCCAAATTTAAAGTACATAAATGTGAATTTTGCATCTCTTCGTCACCGACCTAGAAAACACAAATAGGACCACTTTATTTTTCAACCATATGCTCATTCAATCCCCAGTCATCTGAATTTTTTCCTCAAAAGATACTGCGTCCTACTATTCGAGATAAGCAAGATTTTACACGATTCATGAGTGGAAGTTGACCTCAAAAACAAACGTGTTCATCCGCATCCAACAGTGAAGTATTCGTTTCACATTTACGCAAGGCTCATTTATGTTTCTGTGCCAGTTACCTAGTTTATGACAGCTCGACAGCCAAGGGAAGAGAAGAAGAAGAAGAAGAGAAGAGAAGAATAGAGAGGTCAATTGTTCGGAATATCAACCCAGACGTCGAGTGTTGGTTTCTTGAGATTCACAATTCCAGTGAACCACGATGAGTTTAGAACAGATGTACAGTGCTTCAGGGCGTCACTAACCCGACGGAATGTTGATGAGAATTCGCAAAACGGTTATCTTTTTGCCAACGGTGAGAATCTTTTCCGTGCTAGTTCAGGCTCACTGGAACTCTTGCTTTGCTGGCTTTCGAACTCATGCGTAATCCCAAGTTGTCGTTCAAAAGACGAAGTTCATACCCAAATTTGTGACATTCGGATCATTCATCGGATTCCAGAAACGCATGAAAGCGAAGCGGAGTATTAATATTCTTAAAGGATGTGTCACCCCACCACACGTGTTTTTCGTGGTAGAGTCGTCAGACGTAGCCAGATATTAAATAACTTAAGACGTCGTTGAATCATCGATCAAAAATGGCCGTCTCAGATAGGTAGCTGATGTAGACTGGTGTTTGTAAATTCACGACGACAGAGTTAGAAAAGGAGTGTTTGGGTGTGCAACAGAGAGTTCGATCGAGAGAAGTGTGATTATAAGAAAGCGATTTTGGGAATCCTGTGTACGCCGGTGTGAATCTCCTTCCAGAATAAAGCTACAAACCCCCCAAACATAGCAATGTGATATCGTCTCTCTTTGTAAGCAGTAATGTGGATATGAAAATATTGAAATAATCTGCGGTGAACCGAATGGCGTCTGAGACTGAATATCTGAATCGATGCCCTCATTCCAACTGGGTAAATGGTACATAGTGATTGAGTTGGGGTTTCGATAACTAGGACCTATCATATTCCCAGAGTAATAAATCCGCATCCACACACAAGAAGTTCAGGCATAGACATAGAATTTAACGTTAAAAAGTGGCCCAAAAGTCTTCGAGTGATTTGAGAGCATTTCAAATGGAATAAGAGGAAAAATTCATGTTTACGACGTCTCAAAGTCATTTCAGAATGAACCATGCCGCTTCGTTCAATCATTCATTAGAGGGCGGCTCGATGTTCAACCGGTCAATTGGCAGAACATTTCAACTCTGTCATCCTGGATGCAACAACCCAACATATACCAAGGTTTATAGTTTTTTGATCAGTATTTGCCTGACGACTGTTCGATCGCAACATCCACAGTTCGGATTAGCGCAGCCGATAGTACAATATTTGCCATCCCCAAATTTATTCCATCCACGATATCCAACTGATTTCAGATTAGAATTGACTAATCCCTCAATACGTTCAATGAATAAGTGTATCGCCTGTGCGAAGATGAAAATAAGATTAAATTACGCCGAAAATCCTAGGGGCATTTGCACATTTCCAAACCTGGACCATTCTTGAATGCCCAAAACGATTGTGGTTTCCACGACTTTCTTAGAAACGATGTAGTCGACTAGAAATTTATAGCCTAAGGTTTTGAGAGACCTGACAGTATCCCAGCCCTCGTGCATCCGTGCGCCATGGCAGCTTGGCACCGAAAGTGTGCTACAGCTGGATGATTTTTTCTACCAGACGAGAAGCACTGTGAAGCCCTTTCATGCATATTGGGAACCATCAGCAATGCGCGGAATTTCACGAAATTTTAAGTGAGCCAAAACCGGGACGGACCGGCTAGTCGTTGGGTTTTGAACGGTGTTTGAAGAACGATGCCTACGTCTTTCCAGAGCATTATGTTTCGACGTGGAAATCTATCGAGAAAGAGATGCTAATCAGACGGTGTCTAATTCCTGTGGAACTTCGTGGGCATACTCTTGAAAGAAACCGGTTAACTCGAATAAGAATTTTTCAAAAACGAGTCCCATTCGCACATGAATTCGGTTTAAACTGGAGACGCAATTGAATTCTCCAATTAATAGGATGCCAAATGTCACTGCGATAATCGAGATACACCCGTGAATAGAGTAGCAACCCAAAACACAAATGGTCTGGGACAAGGCCATCGATTGTGGAAGTGGCCAAGCATGCCACTTTTGAAACATCAGGTCGTTCGGCGTGCTTCCGCGTTTCTGGTTGATGGCTGCAATTGATTTGATCCACTCTGTAATTCAGGTCCTCCACTTTTGAATCATCCTTGTTCTCAAGTGACTTAGCGAATGCTGACTGGCAGAACTGACTTCCTAGACAACTCATTATTATGTGGAAATTATCTGACATCAAAAGGTTGCTAGCATAATACAAATTACCGCAAAAATTTATTCTTCCAACTATCATTATTGGATATGCTCATAAACTCTACTGCTGGTGGTGTTTGAATGTAAATTTACCTAAAGAAATTACATTTTTGCACCAAATTCGTAACTTACTTTGTTGTGCACCCAACGGGTTTCATTGAAGAATACCTAATTTATTTCTGCGTAAAGGATTATTATAGAACACAATCGACTGTGTGACAGAATTGGACTCATCGTCGTGAAAATTTATTCCGAAACAAGCCCGCCAACCCAATTCGAACTGAATTTGTGAGCCTTTCATTTCTTTCTATTGGACCTACATGTTAATTTCTCCCAGAAAACTCACTGCCACTTTTCATTCTCTTATTCCAGAAATCCGTTTAAAGGCAAATTTTTCCTTGAATACCAGCACGAAGATGTATACAATGGTGTGGTAATTGACTACCGTGGAAAAGTAAGTCTGTGTACCGGTGCGAATCAACGGAGTTAATTCCTACATCAGTTCACCGTGTAACACAAGGCGAAAGTAAAATGACCCAGCAGATCAAAACACAATACAAATAGCAGAGCAGACTAACCAGCTTTACTATATTCCAGAATGGTCAATCCACTTGGACGAACACTACTCATAAGGTTATAGACAACTCTCAGGCAGCCCATGACCGAGTTCAACCTCCGGATTTTGGCCTACCAAATAGGCTAGCGTTCTTGGCAAATGAATCAAAAAATGTGCAAGACGACCAACAGTGCCCAAATAGCTTTCTCCGAGGGAATATCCTGTGATATCCCGAGTGAAGCACCAACCAAACCAAGAAGCGTGTCCAGTACAGCACATTTAGCTAAAGAATATCACATCTAAGGGATGTTCTACTGTGATTCAGTTGAGTGCTGGTGAGTGCTACTCACCTCAAATCGCGGCTATTTCTCACGTATGTTGCATTCCTTAGCTACCGATGTAGATAAGGGCCACTTGTTAGTGCTTCCAGGTAGTCAAAGTTCAACTCAACCACCAATCCTAGGCTTGAGGGGTAAATCCAAATGACATGCTTTGCAAACAGACCAACAATCGAATTATGAAGTTTGCAGCACGCAGCGATCTTCGTGAATAAAATATTAGTTGAGATGGAGGGCAGGTCTTGGATTTCACGTATATCTTATGGTGAAAGTGTATGGTTACTTGGATGAGATTGAGTGTCGGGGGCACCATTGTCACAAGAATAATTGATCATGCATGTTCAACCGTTTTAGGATATCACACGGGATAACTTCGTGAAAGTATTAAAAGGTAATGGTAATCTTGAAGCCAATAAGAAGGTGCTGAAAAAAGAGTTTGCGCGGAAGTGGATATTGTTGATGCACTTGCTGACCACAGCCATAATTCTTGTTTTGCAGGTCACCGTCTTCGGATTTACGAAATGCGTGTTTGCTATTCTCGTATGTAACTTGGTACATAATCTTCCTTCCTGAATTCAGTTGAAATGATTTGCTTCACTCCAGGGAAAACCCGTTCCATCCATTTCTGACTATGTGTTATTATTAAAAAATAGGCATCAATCGCTACTATACAGAAATTTCAAAAATATTCAGATATTCGCATTTATGACCGCACCTGGAACTTGTTTGAATAGAGAAGGAGAGATGGTCTGTAGAATGGGTGATCAAATGTGCTGAACTCATCTGCACAATGAACCAATTTTTTTGACTGGAAGAGCACTCACGAAAACAAACCCCGAAATTCAGGCTACATCACAACATGAATTCGGAATGAACGAACCGAAATGAACTACTGACACCACAAGTAAGATTGAGAGTCATTGGAATGTGGGAAGACAGACAATGACACAACTGAAATCGCTAACAGATCAATCAGACCATTAACAAATGGTCCCCAGACAGAAACAGAACAGAACAGAACACACAAAACGAAGTTCCAAGCTGGGTTCATTCTTGTTTTGTTCTTGATGCTTGCATGGATGTAGCCCCTGACTCTACGCAAGAAGCGTTTGGCTGGGAATAGCGGAAATTCTAGCCCTCAGCCATTAATGTCATTGTGTAACCGGTACAACCCGTGATATTTTGGTTTCCCTTTGCATCAACCACCAATGCCAAGTGGATAACTTCTTTGTAGATTATAAATGGATCGTGGCTCTTTTGTAAAAATTTTTTTTGACCCACGAAAACGGGCCTAATCCTTGTGACCTGTCTACCTTTGCCCGTTCCATTCTGCGTTTTACCATAAAATCAGATTATGCATTCATATATTGATTTGATTTTAGCAGGTCGACCCAATCGAATCCAGTGTTTTTCCTCGCTCAGGAGAGTGTTTGGCCCGTTACGATTAGTTATGGTTCAAGAGTTCATTAGGTTTGAGGAAAAGACAAGGAATGCGCCTACTTGATTCGACCCAAGAAAGATGAAAACCATGATATTCTGTAAACGAAATGTCAGCGACCTTCTGAGTAGTGCGGTATTTCTAGACATCTTTGAGCTTCATTAGTTCTGTGAGTTACAGAATCCTTTCTTCGATAATTTATATCAACATTTCCTATACGATCTGTTGTCTGAACCCCTAAACCTGCAGTCTACGTGACAACATCAGCCAAGGAAGATGAACAATCCTGGTCTGTTTCTCGTCGGGGCAAAGAAATCTATGCTTGTCTAGCTACCGAATACTCGTATGCCTGGATTACAGATTCGGAATACGTAAGTATTAGCAAAACTGTTGCAGATGAGCCTGTAAGTTTTGATGGCTAGTCCGGTGGAATTCAGTAGCCAGTGGTAGTTCATTTGATTTTTTAAACCATTTATTTTTGTTTTCAAGCATGAAGTGAATTAATGGCAATTCGGGCATCGCAGCCAACCGTCGGCCCCACAATAATAAAACAATTGATTGGATGTCCGAAATTAATCACTCTCCTCCCAAACAGCATCGCCTCAGATCTTGCAAAGGGGCATCAAAGAGTATATCAAACGTCTGGGTGCTATCGTTGTAATTCGCCCTCTGTGATAGTGACCGCCTGATTCACACCAGGACTGGTTAAAGGAGCTGCAAAACATGTCCTGGAATAGATGTTTTAGGAGTTCTTGTTATCATTTTCGATTCAGATCGCCTGAGCAATTGTCTGGAGTTGTAGGCGCGTCGGACTGATTTTGGTAGGCCCGCACCAAGTCATTTTCTCATCAATTTGATCTATTGTTTTGAATGGGGCTTCAAATGAATTTTGAATGCGCGCAGGGAAGCGCCAGTTTTGAACACGGATGTTGAAGATAATGATGACGCAGATGATGATGATGGGGACGATGACGACACTGTGGTTCATGATGATTGCTTGAGTTCAGTTCAGTTCAGTTCAGTTCAGTTAAGTTAAGCTCTTTTAAGTTTCGTTGAATTCAATTCAGTTCAGTTAAGTTCATTTCATTTCATTTCAGTTCAGTACCGTTCATTTTCACAAATACCCGTTCTATTCTACCTGTAAGTATTTTGCTTGAATGGACACAGGTGCCCAGCTATTGCGCCGTGTGACTCACTAGGTTTCGATAGACTGGACTACTCGTAGTGCGCTCTTCTACACTGTTTCCGTAGAGGAGGAATTCTGCAAAGAGCGGAGGTTGGTTAACCGAATACCACCCAGACAATTCGCCTACTAGGTTTCGATAGACTGGACTACTCGTAGAGCGCTCTTCTACACTGTTTCCTTAGAGGAGGAATTCTGCAAAGGGCGGAGGTTGGTTAACCGAAAACCACCCAGACAATTCGCCTTACGAATGACTAACTTATGTAACTTCGGTGGATTATCAACAAACCATGTTGCCTGACTGATTTCAAAATTCCTAAAACAGTCTTAATCGGTTTCTTCTTCTCCACATTCATGATCGGTGGCTGTTGCACCCGGATTCCTAACTTATCATGGACGTTAGTTACCATTTCAAATACCGCACAATTGGCACATCAGAATTAGCTACATAAACTGGACTACATATATGGTTGACGAAAAGTTTTACACAGCTGGCAACCAGTCCCGACTGCTGGTGTACGTTAGGAAGAATCGTGGGTGAACATAACTTCCTGTTCTTTTGAAAGCATTCTCAGTCAATAATACAAACCTATGTACAAAATGCGGGATCCTAGGTATTTCAGTTACGCGGTGAAACATTCACTTCACCGATTAGGCTGACTTCCTACGTGCAATCCCGTTAACCATCTGTCTACAGGCCCCCGAGATTGTCCAGCACAAAACTCAATTAATGGAGCTGCGCAATGTCCGGTACGAAGCTGTAACCCTTAGCGACTGTGTCCACAACGTCTGTCCCTAACGAATACGCAGCTTGTTGCCTGATTTTGCCAAAATAAATTGAATTTCAGGTAATCCATATCGCGTTTTGCCATCATCGCGAAACACGGTTTGTGTTTTCCAAAGATCGTTCGATAATGATGGTGACGGTGATGACACTGTGGTTCATGATGACTACCTGAGTTCAGTTCAGTTTAGTTCGGTTCAGTTCAGTTCAGTTCAGTTCAGTTCAGTTCAGTTCAGTTCAGTTCAGTTCAGTTCAGTTCAGTTCAGTTCAGTTCAGTTCAGTTCAGTTCAGTTCAGTTCAGTTCAGTTCAGTTCAGTTCAGTTCAGTTCAGTTCAGTTCAGTTCAGTTCAGTTCAGTTCAGTTCAGTTCAGTTCAGTTCAGTTCAGTTCAGTTCAGTTCAGTTCAGTTCAGTTCAGTTCAGTTCAGTTCAGTTCAGTTCAGTTCAGTTCAGTTCAGTTCAGTTCAGTTCAGTTCAGTTCAGTTCAGTTCAGTTCAGTTCAGTTCAGTTCAGTTCAGTTCAGTTCAGTTCAGTTCAGTTCAGTTCAGTTCAGTTCAGTTCAGTTCAGTTCAGTTCAGTTCAGTTCAGTTCAGTTCAGTTCAGTTCAGTTCAGTTCAGTTCAGTTCAGTTCAGTTCAGTTCAGTTCAGTTCAGTTCAGTTCAGTTCAGTTCAGTTCAGTTCAGTTCAGTTCAGTTCAGTTCAGTTCAGTTCAGTTCAGTTCAGTTCAGTTCAGTTCAGTTCAGTTCAGTTCAGTTCAGTTCAGTTCAGTTCAGTTCAGTTCAGTTCAGTTCAGTTCAGTTCAGTTCAGTTCAGTTCAGTTCAGTTCAGTTCAGTTCAGTTCAGTTCAGTTCAGTTCAGTTCAGTTCAGTTCAGTTCAGTTCAGTTCAGTTCAGTTCAGTTCAGTTCAGTTCAGTTCAGTTCAGTTCAGTTCAGTTCAGTTCAGTTCAGTTCAGTTCAGTTCAGTTCAGTTCAGTTCAGTTCAGTTCAGTCCAGTTCAGTACCGTCCATTTTCGCAAAAACCCGTTCTATTCTACCTGCAAGTATTTTGCTTGAATGGTCACGAATGCCCAGCTATTGCGCCGAAAACACACCATACCCATGTTGATTCCAATTATCGTCCAGTATCTTCAGTAACGGCATCGCAGCATTGTTGGTTCTTTCCGCTTATAAAGCCTTTGCTATGAGGTGTAACTTTTGTCTTTCTCAAACTCCCGAGGGTTTGTTAGCGGAAGTTGACTTTGGTCAGTTATATCCACCCACCCCATCCTGAGCAATCAATCGCGAGTGTCATGACTAGTCGTTGTTGAATCATGTGTTTTGTTCCGGAATTTTCGGTCAGCGCACACAGTTTATTCTCACTTGAGTGTTCGCCTGAGAATCCTTGGATCTCCAAACATGCCTGCCTGGATATCACACTTCAATAAAATTATAACTGACCGCTATTGTCACACAACGGTAAGTGGGAACATGGGTGATTCTGAGGTAGTATTTGCTTAGTGAGGGCGTTTGTGGAAACCACAGTACAGAGGACGACCGATGAAACGCACAGGCACTGTTCCAGTTCGTTTGAGTTCATAGGATGTGGTCTAATGGCAGAGGAGGGTTAGCCCAAAAGAACACATACACTTCCCTGTACGGACGTTCGTCATCATTCCAAATACATCACTATTGCCACAGCAGTATTAGCTACATAAAGTGGACTACACATGTGGTTGCTGAAAAGTTTTAGGCAGCCGACGACCAGTTTCGCCTTTCTTGGGGCTCATCAGGTAGCCGCACTTCCTGAGATCCCATCTGCTTTGTGTTCGATATGATCACTCAGTGGAAGCGAACCATCATTGAAAGTTAACTTGTGTCAAAACCAAATGCGTTTACAAGCGGGAGCATCTGTCAAAATCTGTACTAGTTGGGTTCAAGTAGAACATGACAATGACCGAAACTCTGGGACTCAGACTATCTGATGAGCCTCCGGGCGAAACATATGATCACTCAGTGGAAGCGAACCATCATTGAAAGTTAACTTGTGTCGAAACCAAATGCGTTTACAAGCGGGAGCATCTGTCAAAATCTGTACTAGTTGGGTTCAAGTAGAACATGACAATGACCGAAACTCTGGGACTCAGACTATCTGATGAGCCTCACGACGGGCGAAACCGGTCATAGGTTTCCTACGTATTTTATTTCGTAGAGTTCACAGAGTTTCACTCATTCCCATGTAGCTGGAAAAATCGTGCATTCGCCGCGAGCATTGTGAGAGTTAATATCAAAAGGCTTCGAAATGTCCAGAAATCCGATGTACCCAGACTCACCAACATCTCTCACAAAAACAGTTTTAATCGCGGAACCATTGTCCACTTGTAATTAAGTGTGCCTCAATAACAATCTTCCCCACTGTTTTACATCACGGCCAGATTTTCACGTGAATGCTGAAAACTGCTGGTGGACATTAGGATAATTTTTGTGCGAGCACACATTTCTTCTCCACTGGAATCCTTCGCAGTCATTAGTACAGAAATGTGTTCAAAATATCGGATCATAGGTCTTTCACATGCGTGATGAATCATTCGTTTCCATGATCAGACTGACATATTATCTGAGAACTGTTTATCTATCTATCTATCTATCTATCTATGTGTATGTTGTCTATCTGTCCTTAGGTCCCCGAGGTAGCTCAGCACACAATTCATTTAATGGAGCTGTGCAAAGCTGGATACAAGGCTGAAATCCTCATCAACTCTGTCCAAAACCTCTGCTCCTAAAGGACACGCATCCTGTTGTGTGATATTTCAAAAATAAAACGAATTGTCACTGATGCGTATCGTGTTTTTCCATTGTCAAGAAGCATGGGTTGTTTTTCATCATCCTAGTCATCTAGAAAGCATTGGGTAAAACCTGAAATTATTTAGCCGGAGGCCTCTAGATACTCAGGCCTTGTAAAATAAGCAAGAAGTCTCCAGAAATCTGACGTGCCATTGCAAGATAGGTGCACAGGATGAACAAAAATAGGCCAGTCGGCCGTCACAGAGAGAACACGTTTCGTGTCATCTGTTGAATCAAAAACACTGCTGAAATTTCGATGCTCCTCGTGATTTCTCTAACCTTGCTAGAGACACATCATCAAACTTAGCCACATCGATTTGAATATGTTCTCATGCAGCCCTGCAAAACTTCATGGGATCCTTACATGAGATGTTTGTGAAGGAATCAGTTTATCTAACAATCCGTCTGGTAAGGAGTCTTTTAGAATTGTCGGTTTTGGCAGTTGTTTCCTACCACATTGTAAGCCTGATGTTGTTGTATCACATTCATCAACCGGTCGATATTCATGGGTGTGGGACGGAACGGCACCAACTCCAAGCCACATGTATCTTGTCCAGAATCATTATCCAGGTACCCCAAAGAAGAAATTTTGGGTACAACGGATGCGAAGTAACGCACAGAAATCAGCACAATGAAGAGACCTTACCAAGGGAGGAGGGACGCCTGCTTAGGACTAAGCAATAAAACGTCAAGCTGCACAATAAGCCAGTTAGCCACCCTGCGGTTCCGCAAAAAACTTGCACAACTATACTTGAACATGCCCGCTACCGAAAAGATTGCTGAAATCCTTCAGCAACTCACTGCAGTTTTCACGTTTCTGGGTTACACTACATAGGCTTAGAGTGTGATGTTCAATTGAAACAAGGCTTATAGAAAATCGCAGACTAATAAATCAAAGACGAATCAACGGCACCAAGTAGATTCGGTGTGACAGCTGATTCACACGTTCCACATATGTCTCCCTTGGACATTCCTTCTGCCGTTGACTAGAGCTGTCAACCCGCAGACTGCGACAGAATTTTTTATGTGAAATGTTGTCTACAGTATACAAAAAAGCTCCTACACTGCAGTGAATTAGTTGCTGTTTGGAACCAGGTAACATCCACTCTAGTGGAGGCAGACAACTACATAATAAGAGCACGAAATACGTCGTCATTCGCTTCCTGGTAAATCGTTCTACTGACTGTAACGAATGGGCGATAGGCAAGCCAAGGTGCATGAATATCCCGTCGCGTTAACTTATGTGTTGTGACTATGAGAACAGACGTCATACCACTTCCTTGTATCCTAAGCAGTGTGATTCATCCGGGCAATCCGCCGGCACCCTACGGCATACAAAACATCAGAGGTTGGTATCAAGCCAAAACCCCAACTCAGACGACAATCTGATTACTCCAGTTACACACAGAATTTAGCGTTAGTTTGGAGTAAGTTTTCGCCACCAACTGGTGGAACTCTTCAGCTACACCTCGTCTTTGGTTAAATGTCGGGGTGGATTAAATGGAATGATACCGTTATATCAAGCGGCTTTTCTCAATCATGTGCCTGGTGCCAGGAGCAACTCGCCGATTATGGTACACAACAAATTTATGCCAAAAAAACAATTGCGTGCGAGTGAAAATGTAACAACGGCTCCGCGCTATTTAAAGGGCACTTTCTGGCATTAATACAGTCAGGCTCATAGGCGTCTACTGAACACCCACCAATATCGATCGTGATTCTGATAGATGCCTGAACGCTATTTACATCTGGTCATGCTTCTGTGGCGAGCATGAACGCTCGTCGGCTTTTGCTGAATTGGCTGAATGAATGACAAATCTGGGTGCTTGCCGGTTTTCCTATTCAAATTTTGGTGGAGTTTTCGGTTCTTACTAGATTCCGGTCTTACTGGGGTTACCTTCAGGAGTTGGGCCTTTCTGATAGATAAGGCACTCCCATTTGCACATTAACTACATCTTGTTGGGGAACTCAAATGTACTCAAAGAAATCGTTCGTATATAATGGTAATTTTCACCTGAAATGTAAACTAAACTAAAAATTCAGAATTCTCTTCAATAATGAGTTGGTTCCTGGTGCGCAAGTTACTCGCGATCTTATTTATATCCCAAGGATTTATCACCTAAACGTTGCCGCTCCCGAGAATGTCTAGAACACAGTATGCTGGAGTATGAACAGCGACCCAATCGAAATTCCCTGACAAACTAAAGTTAATTGTTATTTTGCTTCCCTAGTTTGCAGGTCATTTAAATTAAACGACGTTTTTTGCTTTCCACAATAACAGACATAACATTGAGCAAGTCGTAACGATATCAACATGTTTCGCGCGGACTGGTTGTGCTACAAAAACAACAGAAGCGAATCATGCACCTTTGTCCAGCCCTCTGCCCTGCCAGGGATTTAGATTTACAACTTAAACCATAGAAAAACAATCAGAAAGAATTGTCTCTAGAGAGCTCGAGATAGCTCAGTGTTTAAGGCACGAACTTACCGGCCTGATGGTTCGCTCTCAACCCTGGCATTTCGCATGCTGCTGACTAGAATCCGGCAGCATCTCAACCCTCGTAATTATTTGGGTGGAACGGCACGACATCTGAATGACTGATTTATATTTATTATTTTTATTACACATGAACGCCCGCAGTTATGTCGTATTGCGCAAAATTATGGGGAGGTTATCTTCACTTGGACGAACGCATCATACTGGGAAGAACCATTTGCTACGATCACACTGAATATCACTGAATGCCACTCATATGGCAAGTACTCGTGTAAGTGAGAAGAAGTGAACAAACGGAGCAGGTGGGATGAGATTGGAGGGAATTCTGAAGCACATCAACGGCTCTAATTTGGTAAAATACTATTTGGACAAGGAGGCGTTTATCATTGTTTCACTACCAGAAGAGCTAGCAAAACTGAAGAACTGTGTTGTTCCCAATTACAACCCGTCTTTACAAAAGCTTTCTGGATGAGCGGTATACTACAGTCGGTTTGTCAACGATTACCTTTCGATTGCTGCTCCATTGTACGAATTGCTCGGACAAAATCGGAAATTCGAGTGGATCAGGTAAGCACACGAGGCTTTCGAGCGTGCCTAAGCGCGGACACTTGATCAGCAACTGATCCACCAAAAGACTAGTGTCGAACAGATGTTCACTAATGCAACGAACGCTAGTAATCGCAGTGTCGGCGTAGACGTAAAGCAGTGGAATGGTTTCGAGCGTGCCAAAGCGCGGACGCTTGATCAGCAACTGATCCACCAACCGACTAGTGTCGAACAGATATTCACTAATGCAACGAACGCTAGTAATCGCAGTGTCGGCGTAGACCTAAAGCAGTGGAATGGTGTTATTAAATAAGCCGGTTGCTTCACGACTAACGCGTAGCAGAAGTATTCGGCGACTGAGAAAATATGTTAGGCGATTGTGTGGGCTATGGATAAGTTGGGGGTCATATCTGCTTGGACGAGGATCTCATGTCGAAACCGAACACTGGCCCGTAGAGTGGATCAGGACCACCAGTGATCCTCGCGGAAAGCTCGAGCGCTGGTCACTTCGGCTGCAAGATTATGATTTCACCATCCAACACGTGCCACCCGGCTGATTGTCTGTCAAGTCCAGTTCTTCTTGGCTTTTCAGCATACATTGATCTCACCTACAGGGGGAATTCCCACAGATCCCGAAATGTTAAAGCAACTCAAAGGGCCCGGCTGATTGTCTGTCAAGTCCAGTTCTACTTGGGTTTTCAGCATACATTGGTCTCACCTACAGGGGGAATTCGCACAGATCCCGAAATGTTAAAGCAAATCAAACGGTAGGGTCCTGTTTTACGGAAGGTTGCCACTGCCTCGTTATATGGAAGGCGTATTAAGAGCTAGGAGGGAATTGAGTAATTGGAAACGTTCCAGACTCACTGCGATCGGTTGGGTCTGAGGGAATCTGTCATAATTTCCTGAAACACCTCAATTTTGAAGTTGTGCTTCGCGTGACACCACGCGTCTTGAGACGGAAGCTGATAGTCAAGTGCCACGAGATGACACACAGAATACCCCAAGTCACACGACTTACTTCAGCAGAGGATCCAGTGTCCCGAGTTGAAAGGTGAGGTGGTGGATCGTGAGGTGTCATACAAGCTACGTCAACTTATGAAATAGAATACGACAGCGGCAACCGATCCCATGGTACCTACATCTGTCTCGATAATCGCATATTTCTGGACCGTTGATGTCATCGCCCCTCCTTCGGTGACAACCGGCGGAAATCAATTTATCATGATTATGACAGAACACCTGTCGCAGTCGTGGCGGCAGCCTTGTGAAACCAACCGGCGACGACAATTCGTGGAGTTATAATGCGTCACATCGCGACCAAACATAGGATGCCGAAGACGATCGTAATCGATCAGGGGCCTTGCTTAGAGAGCAAACATTTCGAGAGTTGGAGAATATACACTCATTTGCAAACTAATTTGTGATGTTCGGTTTTTCGAGAGATTCATCTAAAACTCAGTTGAATCTCACGTTTGTGCTGTTTCCAAGCAACTGAATGTGCTGCACCAGGCCGTGCCATGGTCCCGTTGCTACGATATTCGATATATCGCGATACATGTATAATTGCAGAGTGGAACTCATAACGTTGCTGAAAATTCGTCGCCAGCACACGACCGGTTTCGCCTTTCTTGGGACCCATTAGGTAGGCGTAGTCCCCGAGTTTCCGTCAACCTTAGATTCTGCTTGAAACCGAATTGCACGAAAGTAGCTACTATGCACTCATTTGCAAACTCAGGAGCGGCTTACAGACATTGGGAACCTGACGGATAGGGACGGCAACATATCACCTCAAACGAGTGATCTGATCGAACGATCAAGGAGTTACAGGTGACCGAAGGAGGCGACTGGTGCCAACCATGCTGCTAGCTTTTCGTGCTTCCTTACAGTTAAGCAAAGGCAAGTCCATCTTCATAGTGATGTATGGTCGACAACCCGTCTTCAAATTGATCTGAAAATTGGTTTACGCCGGGTATGACTCATTTATATTTGTCTGATAGTCGCTGAATATCCAGAAAAGTTCGAAAAGTTGCGTTCAAGAAAAAGAAGAATAAGAAGAATAGTTTATTTTGAAACAAGGTGCATGAAAGGGTTTTAGTTTCCATTCTCATTGTTTCCAAAAGAGCAATTCGTGTTTTCTGGTAAGCATCTACGCGGCTAAGGGCTTCCCTACATTCACTGCTACATAAATTACAAACTGGCTATTGCAGATACTCCGTATACAGGTCGCTGGATACTAGCAAGTAAAAATTTGAGTCCTACGAAATCAATGAGCTAGATGTTCATCACTTTCAAGCTAACGAAATCATGTTTGATGTATCTCTGGTAAGTAGCTAAGCTCTTGGGGCGTTCGGGTTAACTATGTTTGTTCTCCAATTCACACTCAGATGAATCCAGTTGAACTGCCTGTTTCAGCCTGCTTCAGCCGAATGTGGTGCACAACCCTGCTTAGTATTCCAGTTGGTGCGATATTCGAAGTACGCAATACTCTGTTCTTTACGCCTCATACATTACTGGTAAATTTGCTGGAAACTCTTAGACAGCCGATGAAAGGTTTCGCCCTCAGTGGAATTCCCGTCAGAACCGAATTCGTTTGCAAATGAGACTAGTTGTCGATTCTCAAGTAGGATGAAACTATTGTACAGTGATTTTTGGATTTTCAGTTTGAATTGGCTCCAATAACATGTCAGATGAAGGATAAATTGATGGAATTGCAAAACTTGCTCCTCAGAATTGATCACTTGAGGAGGCGGTCAACACGTGACCATGCAATTTGGTTTTTGCGTTATTGAAGGATGAAGAACAATATGTCTAACCTTTGTGAAAGATGGTCATTTTGGTTATGTTGAATAATAGACCGATTGCGGTTAGATAACATGAGAAGTATCACAGCGAACGGGATTTTGGCGAATACTGCCTGGATAATCGATCGACGACAAGGACTTGCATAAAGCGCAGGTTCGGTTGCATCGGGTGCCTATGTTCGATCGAAATTTTGGTTTTGCACAAACTAAAAGTTCCGGTGAGACAGATGATAGAAGGAATAGGCTCCCCACCGCATGAACTGGCCAGATTCTTGGCCGGTATTTTAAAGCTTCTCATGGGGATATCTAGAGTTTACTTCATAATTCACGTGACCCCGCCAACAATGTAGCGGATGTCCCTCTTCAACCAGATAACATCGTTGTTAGTTAGGATGTCAATTCGTTGTGATCAACAGTGCCAAAAGGCGACTCTTTAGAAATAGGCATTCGATAGTTATTAGCGAACACCATCCTTTCAGAACGGACTCAGCTTACGGTAGATTAAAAAGTGGAAGGAATAAAAGCATTTCTCCATTTCATCCAATTTGTTTTTTGATTCAGTGGTCTATATTCAAGATCAAGGTCTAACAAAGAAGTCTCAAATACTCCCTGTTTTGGCAAATATATTTGCGGATGTATTTGGACGGAGATCTTTAGCCCGTTTCTCATACCTGCCTAAGATATTCTGGCCGTATTCAGATGACACTTTCTTCATGATGTAACGAGAAGAATTACTGAGATTCACAAATTTCAATGAACTTCGCCCACAAATCGAACTTGTGGGCGGGCATAACGCACAAGGTCGTGGGAAAACTAGAGACCAGAAGCCAAACGACATTGTGGCAGTATGGAGCTACGCGTCTGCCCACCCGGAATCGGTATTCGATAGCATTGCCTCATCAGTGCTTAAGCGTGTAAGGCCCCTGTGTAGAGAAGAAGCTGATCGGATAGTGGGCAAAATTGAATTGAATAACAGTGTGTAGTGGATATCTAGCCAGCTTGCTTAGGCGTCTCTTGCGAAGGGTGAGGGTACCGGTTGAAAGACGCAGCACGTACATCCGAGGTCTTTCGGAGAATTCAAAACACGGCTTACATGAGAGTAGCTTTCCAGAGAGGGAACACTTTGCACTTTGCACTGGTGCAGTTGGACGACTTAATTCCGCAAAGCAGAACCAGAGACCTGTCTACGAAACTTAGTGTAACGACTGCACCAAGGACAGAGGATCAGGGAATTACCCACCAGCATCGGACATTATAGTAGAAAAGTGAACAGTCCACCGAGAAACATAGATGAATATCAACCGTTTCTAAAAGTCTCGACAATTGCGGAACATGCACTGAATACGGGACACAAAATGAATTTAGAAAATGTTGAAATTCTGAGGCGTGGGCAACGGTCCACGTCACCGAGAGTCATAGCCGTGGCTGTAGAAATCGCCAAGCATCCCACGGTTAACAGAATAGAAACCGTGGAACTGGCAAGTTGGGGAGGATGGCTTTTGATCAGTCGGGCTGACAAGTGTTGGTGTGCGGTCATCAGAAAGAAGAGTAATCATTGTCTGAATTCCACTTGGCCTCAACCCACCCGCTCAAACTAAATTGTCGGAGCACTCACGACTCTACAATGACCAAGGAAAATCTACCTGTGACAACCGAGTTGAACCATCAACTGAAGCACACTGAAAGGAAACATAAACGAAACAAACTCGATCAGAAGTGATTTGAAAATCCTCGAATCTGTTGGTTAAAACCCCTTCGACGTTTATCTTAGACCACTTTACCAAAGTTTGGTCACCATCCTTTCAAATTTTATCTTCAACCGCTTACACAGTCCGGTAACTATATCATCAATGTTTACCTTAATCCACACAAATAATCTGTTCAACGCATGCACACCCAATGTTTCATTCCTGTCCGGATTATTGTCATGAACATGCGCCCCACGACTAATCGAGAAGATTGGAATCTTATCATAGAGCAAACAACGCAGGCACATCCCCGTTCACAAAGTAACCATATATATGCATATGCCGAAAAACGACAGCAGGAGGCCAAGTGTGGTAATTAAGTTTCGTACGTATATCAGTACAACCCGACAAACTAGAAATCCAGAATTCAGCGAAGAGTGGCAACCAGCACGTATGTATTCGAATTGGCGAATATGTACAGCATATGGAATATTAAAACAAGAGAATAATGAATAGAACAATGAATAGAGCATCAGTCATGTTCATCACACCACTCCTAAATGAGATAAAAATGTGTGAACCTTCCACTGTGTTTTCGAGAGTTTTTCCCCATGTCTCTGCTTAGTATCACTTAGATCAATGTACGTATCGGGTCACCGCCGAATAGACGATGGTCTGTAAGTCTTCAAGTTGCTTACCGCGCGGGTCACATTTAACAAATATGAGGCCGGCAAACATCTTTCTTGATATAAGGGTCACGTTTTCTTTGTATCCTCAGGAGTAAACCTATTTAGTATATTTAGTGAATTCTAGGATGGATGAAGAAAAGGCTTCAAGAAGTATCTACAAGGCCGTGCGAGTAATACGATGAACGATGCGGCGATGGATCTGAAGAATGACGAAGGCGTTTTCAGCCGAGTTGTCATGGGGGGAAGGACGTTTGAAGAGCGCTAGATACCCGTTTCATCTGTTATCCAGTTATGTAACATCTTCTCGTGTATTCTCTCCATACCATAAAGTGCATTATACGAATCCACTCATGACGACATATACACGAATTTTTGTTGATTACACACAGCAACCACCCGAAATGGGAAAACAATTTGTCTAATAAAAACGGGCGCTTTGAACCCGAAAATCTCACCATGACCCATGCTGGGTCAACGGGAAAAAGGTTGTTGGTCAAACCTTGTTTAAACGGGGCGTAGGTAAGAACTGGGCCCCCTCGTGGGCCATGCAGGATATCGAGTAATAAGGTGGGAGGTGCGCTGAGTCATCCGCAGAACGGCGAATGCCTCTCGATCCAGTTTCTCATGGTGAAATAAGAAGGACATATTTGAAGAGAGGGATACCCATATCTGACAGTGACGCAGTTGCCAGAGTCCATATTGCAGTTCTGGTAAGTTCATTCAAATTAGGGTTTTGTGAATCGTCTATTGCTATGTAAGTTCTTCGCTCCTTATGCTACATTGGAGGGCGGAGAGAGAAGCGTTTTCGGACGATTGCATCGTGGGAATCCACACAACTATTCCGAAGTGAGCGGCAGTCATTTATTGGTCCGTACCATAGCGATGTAATCAATTTAGACTCGTAGCTGTCACACTGTTATAGGACACCATGTGGCCAGACGAATTTGGTTATTGGTAATGTTTCGGAAGTCAGTACAGCATGTAAATAGTCTGCAGTCTACAATCAGCACTAGCTGATGTAATCATTCGCCGTTTTCATTACGCACCGAGCTCAGTACAAGTCGACCAACAAAATGACTCAAACAAACTAAGTCTGCTCACTAGTACATTCAGATATCCGGCATCTGTGCTTTCAGTTTACGTAACTTGGCATTCAAATCGTCCCAAACGTTTTCGTTGATGGTGACTGAGGTGCAGTTGGTGGTGCGTAAGCAGACACGTTGCCAGATGATAAACCATACAGAGACGATTAACAAGCAAGGTTTTTCCTACCCGGTTACTTTGGATGTTGCCGATTCCTGCACATCCTGCTTGCAGAGGTTTCTGGATCACCGGAGCTCCAAAGCCGAAGGCGAGTGGAAAATGATGAGGCAGTTAGGTCAACCATTGTGTTTGCATCTTGGACCATTTCCAGTGCGCAGCACGCATCAGTATCAAACCAGTCCAGTTTGTGAGCTAGAGAAGCTTTCTCAGAGTTCGAACACTGACAGTGGCCAGATAGAACAGCCATCGAGGGTTTAAGCTAAATCTAAGGAGGCCTAAGGCTGCCGGCGCCAAATGACAGGCAGATGGCGCGGCCGTGACCGATACAAGACTAACAGGGTCGTCAGTCTTACTCGATAGGTCTACGAGGAGAAGGCTGTTCTGTGATG
>NW_008752173.1:85340-91979 GCF_000715545.1 Opisthorchis viverrini | reverse complement strand
CCAGCACGTATGTATTCGAATTGGCGAATATGTACAGCATATGGAATATTAAAACAAGAGAATAATGAATAGAGCAATGAATAGAGCATCAGTCATGTTCATCACACCAACACTCGTCACCTCACACAGCGCCTTGATCAGGGTCATTTTAAGCCTACGGACGACTCACTGTGCAGAAATATACTGGGCTCGATATTGTTTTGGATTATGTGACAAAATTCAGGTTGGATTCCAACACACTACGTCAAGACTCGCATTCAATTCCAGTGCGTCCTACAAACCTTGGCTGCGTCTACTACAACTTATCGAACAAAGAACTCGACAAGTCTATTATTTTTTGTGTATTATTCAGTTGTGCTAGTGTCTCTGTTAACCGCTATACATAACTGTTCATTGTTAGGGCTATTTCGCCTTCTGATATTACTCCGATTGAAAGACAATATCAGTAACAAATCCACTAAAGTAAGATGTCGACAACCACAATAACCGGCAAGAGCCTTAATTCACACTCAACACTGATCCAGTGTGACTGTCTGACTGTCTGTCACTGATTGGTTCCCCGCCTGTCTTATAACCTGACCTAATCGGTGACCTGCTCACTTGGCCTTATGAGGCTTTGGTGTCAAGAGTTAAAGGTTGCCCAAATGAACACTACCGATGGTCTACCAAACTAATCTGAACCGCACAAGATTTCGCTTATCCTGGGATGTGCTCACGTTCATGCCGTTTCACACCATCTCAGCAGTGACTTCGCAGAAGTTAACAATTGATTAAATTATCAGTCGACTGCGTAGAGTTTTCAAGGATAAACATTTAAATCTTGAATTTTCTAGGCGGATGAGATGCTGAGGGAAAAATAACCTCTACCGGTATTTTACAGGTAGCATAAATGTGGACTTTGGTTGGAACAAGTCCTGTCACCAAACAAGAGCTTGTCGATATTCACGTAGGTTCGTAATTTACCTCATCAGCGAAGTTTATCAAGTCACTGAACTTTGTCTACTGTTTTACTGCCAAAGCACTGTATAATGTATTGGGCAGGAGAGACGATGACGTCAAATGGTGCAATTAACGGGGAGCCAGATGTACGAATAAACAGGGTGATTTCACAAGTAAGATTGTCGTTATTGCGATGCCAAGTTGCAATATGATGTTTTCCAAAAATAACTACCCCAAATCCAATAACGAGAGCAGATCTTCAGTGATGCGGTATTCAACCAACGGCACATGAAAGAATTTAGCACATTAAAGGCATCTTGATAGATTGGCTTGCCGCAGTCACCGATGTTGTATTGAAGTTTTCGAAACCTCGATGACGTGCGAAACTGAGTACCCAGATTGATCCATTTATTCACCTCCTCAAACATTGTAAGTAGTTTACAATGGTTAATTTGATGTTTCGATGTTCCGCGCGCCAAACACAGGCTCTTGTGAAATTCTCAGAAAGATAGGTCCATGTACGGAAGCGAGGCTTTCTCGTAAATACTTGCAGTCTCTCCCGGAAAGGTAGCAAACATCAGACGAATAAATACTAAGAATGACCCGACATCTGGGTGAGCAATAACCACGACCGATCCGTAGTCACACATCCGAGATTTCATGAGACCTTGGTTTGGACGTGGAAAGCTTTTGTGTAAGGTGATAAAAATTGACTGTGTTTATTCGTAGCCCTGAAACGTCTCTCAACGGCCACAAATGTTTACAATTCCTGTTTGAAAATAACCCACGTTTCAGACGCTGCAAGATTTGGTAGGTACCGATGTCACTCGCGTGCATGTTATCACTCTCTCTCAAGGAACATGGTTAGACTTCAACTCCACCGTAGAAAGATGCTTTTAGAAGTTCAATTTGGCTTAGAAGCTCAGGATTTTCCAGTGCTTGCATCCGGAAATTACTGACCGTGTTTCGAAACCTGCATAGGCATATCGACTAGTCCTGACCAGGCTTGTGCTACCTGGCGATCGCTCAGCACTTGTGCTTCCCTAGTCCAATATGGCGGCTACATACCAAAGCGGTCCTGCAGCTGAATATTAGTGTCATTGTTATAATGTTCCAAGTATTGAAACTGGTATTTTGCAGCACTGAATTTCAGCAGATTATGTTCAAATGTAGTGCTGTGCGAGTCATTTTGGTGAACTTCGGTGAATACCGCTGCGAAAGTGGAAGCTATCGAAGGCGATTAGACAGAGCACAAATGTCGATGCGAGCACCTGTGGAATGACTTTTTCTGACCGGTATAAGCACTGAAAAAATATGTTGAGACAGTGCCAACTCGGGTTATTGGTCATCCGGTTGCTGATCTGTCAGTCAAGCCAAAAATTCAGATTGCAAATATTTAAGTGTATATTGGCCTTCCAAGGTGATGTTGCTTCCTATGCCGATGACAGTGAAACGCCTGTGAACCAACTGTCAGGCTGAGCACTCATGTCATTCTTCATTCCTCTGGGTTCTTGGTTAGGCGTGTCCAAATTGGGCGACGCGCTAGCTATGGGTTTCGGCAGAAAGGAGGTTATATTGAGTACGGTGCCTCCAAAGAGGTCGTTTAATTATTTGTTCATTTGCAGAGCTAGAATACAAGTGCGAACTATGTTCCACCTAAATCCATCGACTAAACACTGAAATAAGGTATAATCCTGACCGATATTTATCAACAACACCAGTACAGGCCAGCTGAGCAGCAAGAGAATCACAAGATTTGTCGGAGCTAAAAATAGAATTCCATCTTACGGTGCGTCCAGATGCTCAATGATTCAGCAATGCACGATCACCTTGGTAGAATTCATGGTGGCCAGACGATACGTAATTCGGTGTTACTTTTACCTACTGTTCTGCGATAATTTCCTTAGCGTGTGAATTAATATCCAGCCAACGAGACAACGGTTGCGCTGGTTTCCTCGTGGTGAATGCAGTTTCCCAGTTGTTGCCGGCGGATGTGGACGAGTGAGCCTTTAGTCGTACGACGATTGAGCATCGGGTCCAATGGCTCACCTTCGACATGTGTTACGTACCGAAGTGATCTACCCCGCAAAACTACCTCGCACTAACTTAGACATATAAACATTCCGGCAAATCAGGATAACCCACCGAGTTGGTATTGAGGTGATCGACTTCTTTTTACTAATATAACTCGTAGTATGCCGTTGCATGTCAAAAAATGCCCGGTATCAACTGGATGTTGGAATCCGGAAGATGAGAGCTCTGAGAACCAGTTCCCGCTCGACGGTATGGTGTATTGAATCAAGAGATGTTATGCATGCCGAGACTTCTGGTGCGCTGAAGCTCTCAAAGGAACCTATTTTGCCAACCCTTCCTAATTCGCCTACCGAACAACCAAGAATAGCCAAGAATAACCCATGAGTAGTGCGATTAGCTCTCAGTTAGATTGAACATATCGCCAATCATCCTTCAATCACAGTAACCAACTCACATAGTCACATATTGTACACAGGTTCCCCGAGTGACGATGTACCTAAAGATTGTTTCAGTCATCTTACAAAACCATTCTTTCTCTGACATATTCATAGATTGCTGTAACGGCGATATTACAATTAAGGCAGGAATGGGGTTACATGTTCTCTTCCTTCAAATTTGCTTGAAGAAATAGGGCTTCTTTACGGAATTTCGGACTCGCTTGGTACCATTTGCTTGGACTTGAGCAACACTTAATAAATATCCAGAAACGTTCAGCATGACGCGTTTAGGTGAAGGTGGATGTTTAGTTTTTCTAAGTACGTTGCATATAAGAGGTGTGCCATCCTGCCCAATAGACTGTAGCTGGTCAGTCGACATTTTATAATAAATTACTCCGCCGGGAGTGCATTCCTCCTTTTAGTTTGTGCCGTGAACAAGATGAGGTTCGATATTCCTTGGCCACTGCCTTTCAGGATAGTGATGTTCAACCATTCCTGGAGGACTCTGAGGAGGTCGCGGAGGCCGCCGGACTTGAGACAGACCGGAGTAAGTTCGCGACGCTAAAGATCCTCCTCAAGGGTCGGGCGCAGGCCACACCGGATGCGACCAGAAAAGGTTGTTGGATGATGGACAGGGACTCCCCGAAGGAGGTCCTCGCAGCGGAGTTCGACAGTCTAGCCGACCGCCCTGGTGGCCGAGTATGGCGCAATCAAGCTTGACGGTTATACAAGCGCTGCCGTGATGCTTGTCTGCGGATAAATGACGCCAAGACAAGGTCTGCGCAAAGGTCGGTGACACCGCTGGGTCATAAAATGGGTCACGGATAAGTTAGCCCACTGCCTAAAAATTGGCAAAGATCAAGAAATGTGCGATTTCCAATTCAAAGCGGTCGCTACGGCAGTTTCCTGGACAAGCAGCATACTACAGCCGGTTCGTTAATGATTACAGCACGATCGCTTCAATGGTTTGACCTGCTCGGGCAAACTTGGAAACTTGAACGGACCAGAGACGCGTTTAAACGTGTTAAAGCGCGAGTGTTTGACCAGCAACTGACCTTCAAACTGCCCAGGTTAGGAGATATGTTCACTGTTGCAACGGACGCTAGCGATCGCTGTATTGTCGCAGCCCTAAAGCGGACGAATGGAGTTGCGGAATACTGCCCAGGTTAGGAGATATGTTCACTGTTGAAACGGACGCTAGCGATTGCGGTATTGTCGCAGCCCTAAAGCAGACGAATGGAGTTACGGAATATGCCAGTCGTGTCCTGACTAAGGCTGAACAGAAGTACTCGACCACCAAAATGTTTAGCGATCATCTGAGCCCTGATTAAATGAAGGCCATATCTGCCTTGGCGCAGATTTCATGTCGAAACCGATACCAACACTAGAAGTGGATGAGGACCACACTTCGGTTGCAAGAGTACGACTTCACGATCCAGCACGTGCCAGGGAAGGAGAACCACTTGGCTGATTGGCTGTCAAAACCAGAGTTGAAGATGAGGTCATAGGGGCATGATTGAAGCAAATGGCCTCTTCGTCGATCCGGACCACGGAAGATTAGTGCAACTCCAACGGCACAATCTTGTTTGACGAATGGTTGCAACCGCTTTGTTAGATCGAAGGATCAGTGAGAACGAGGAGGGATACAAAGAATCAGAAACGCTGCAGAGTCGCTTACCGCGTGAGTCCGAATGAAGCTGGCATGATTGACTGGAACGCCACTGATTCAAATGTTGTGCTACCCGTGATGCCTAGCGTGTTGAGACGGAAGCTCATCGTCGAATGCCATGGGATGGCATATAATTTGTCAGACTGCCTACTGGCCAGGGGTGAGAAGTGAGGTAATGGGTTATGTGGTGTCCTGTAAGCGATGCCAATTAATGGGCTGGGACACCACAGGGGCAATTCATCCCATGGAGACTATTGCTTTCCCAGAAAGCAGAAAGTTGTGGTGCGTTCGCCTTACGGGTCTTTTTCCGATGACACCCAGCGGGGAGGAACACATCGTGGTAATGACAGAACACCTATGGTAGTGGGACGACCCGGCAGTCGTTCCTAATCGTCAGGCCACGGCGATCAGCGAAGTGGTAATGCATCTCATCGTTGCCAACCGTGGTCTGCCAAAAATGATCCTTAGTGGGCAGGGGCCTTGCTTCGAGGGCGGGGAGTTTAGGATTTTCTTGCAGAAGCTGGATATCAGACGTCTAAGGATGGCACCATACCACCCTCAAACAAATGGCCTAACTGAACGTGGGCTGGGTGCCAAACTAGGTAATTGGGAGATGAACTTGCCGATGGTGTTGCTAGCGCATCGTGCTTCCTTACAGTCAAACACAGGCAAGTCCCTGTTTATGCTGTTGTATTGTCGAACTCGGCGCCTTCGTTTGATCAGGAAATTGGCTTGTGGCCGGCAACACGCTTGTCTGCGGAGCAGGTCAAGGCAGAAGGAAAGAAAGCCCGAGAAAACTAAACTGCCGTTCACGAAAGGACTAGGCAGAAAGGCACAAACCTTCCCCATAGAAACGATGGTCAGGAGGAAGGATCACCAGAATACTGGATAGAGTGAATTGGGGTCGCGGAATCTAGACAGTCGATGGCGGGGTCCGTTTGTTGTTGCCGACCGCCTGGTGAACGTCTATATGATTAAAGATGGCCGTGGATCGAAAATTGTAAATGGGACGCAGATTCGTAAGCGGCATAATACATCGAAATGACCTCCGACTAGACCCGCTGCAGAAGCCGACCTGACGGATGTAAATGAAAATCGATGGCATGCGAACGAATTTTAAAGGGTGGTCTGTAACGGTGATACTGGTGATGGGGGAGGCATGTGAGTAGCAAGTCGTTTTCTCGTAAACTCGCTTGAGAAGAAAAATCTTTGCGGAATTTGTTTACTCGCTTTGTACAATTTGTTTGAACGTAAGCAACACTCAATGACTATCCGGGAGTGTTCAGCGAGAAGCGTTTAATTGAACATGGGTGTTCAGGTTTCGTAACTAGGATTCATATGAGACGTTTGCGTAATCGTACAGTAGTCTGTAACAGGTCAGTTGGCATTTTGTGTGAAATTTCTCGGCAGCAAGATCTTCCTGTCACTGATATTAACCAGAGTTTGGAACAGTTCTAACTGGGATACATATTTTCACTGTGACGTTTCAATACAAATAGCCGCATTATTGTCCCCGGAGACCAAAGGAATTTAATAAACACTTGAAAAACCAGCAGGTAC
>NW_008752173.1:74759-83700 GCF_000715545.1 Opisthorchis viverrini | reverse complement strand
GGCACCATACCACCCTCAAACAAATGGCCTAACTGAACGTGGGCTGGGTGCCAAACTAGGTAATTGGGAGATGAACTTGCCGATGGTGTTGCTAGCGCATCGTGCTTCCTTACAGTCAAACACAGGCAAGTCCCTGTTTATGCTGTTGTATTGTCGAACTCGGCGCCTTCGTTTGATCAGGAAATTGGCTTGTGGCCGGCAACACGCTTGTCTGCGGAGCAGGTCAAGGCAGAAGGAAAGAAAGCCCGAGAAAACTAAACTGCCGTTCACGAAAGGACTAGGCAGAAAGGCACAAACCTTCCCCATAGAAACGATGGTCAGGAGGAAGGATCACCAGAATACTGGATAGAGTGAATTGGGGTCGCGGAATCTAGACAGTCGATGGCGGGGTCCGTTTGTTGTTGCCGACCGCCTGGTGAACGTCTATATGATTAAAGATGGCCGTGGATCGAAAATTGTAAATGGAGATTCGATTCGTAAGCGGCATAATACATCGAAATGACCTCCGACTAGAACCGCTGCAGAAGCCGACCTGACGGATGTAAATGAAATGGCATGCGATGCGAACGAATTTTAAAGGGTGGTCTGTAACGGTGATACTGGTGATGGGGGAGGCATGTGAGTAGCAAGTCGTTTTCTCGTAAACTCGCTTGAGAAGAAAAATCTTTGCGGAATTTGTTTACTCGGTTTGTACAATTTGTTTGAACGTAAGCAACACTCAATGACTATCCGGGAGTGTTCAGCGAGAAGCGTTTAATTGAACATGGGTGTTCAGGTTTCGTAACTAGGATTCATATGAGACGTTTGCGTAATCGTACAGTAGTCTGTAACAGGTCAGTTGGCATTTTGTGTGAAATTTCTCGGCAGCAAGATCTTCCTGTCACTGATATTAACCAGAGTTTGGAACAGTTCTAACTGGGATACATGTTTTCACTGTGACGTTTTAATACAAATAGCCGCATTATTGTCCCCGGAGACCAAAGGAATTTAATAAACACTTGAAAAACCAGCAGGTACGTGAAAACAATTCTGTAGACTCAGGTTGCTACCCAGTACTCCCTGAAGTGCTCAAGGAAGTCACAGAGAACACCACAAGTCATTAATGTGCGCACATTGCTGCAATAAATTTTCACAAGTGCAAATGATCAGTCATTGAACCAGCTGACCAAAATGGATCACCATACTCTCATGAGCATAAAATTGTACCGCAAACCTATCAGATTTGTGGTGGATACCTGATTTCACATTTCCGCAATATATTTATAAGGCAAAGTTCGATTCGCACGAGACAGTAAAAAATGTCAGGCACATGAAGCTTCAAATAAGCCTGAATATGATGCCTGGTTTTTCGATTCTAACTGCGTTCTTGTTCTGCATCGTCCACGTTGCATGGTTAGAAGCCGTCGTTATCCAAAATTGGTCGTCCTAATTTAAAAATAATCCGCCGAAAAACTGGGTTGTTCTTGACGCTGGTTCCAGCACCTGGGGAAATTATCGCCATCACGTATGTTTCCGTTGGTTTGAGGCTCAAACGTTTTCAAAGTGGAAGTTTGCAATAATGGTCCCCAAAACAGTTGCGTCCTCTAGTGTTCTCCATGGTTTTGATATTTCACACGAAAAGGGGGTGGATAGACAACGCAGCTAATAGAAAGACCAACGGACACATTTTGCGGCTTTTATTCGTTTTAGTCAGTAATTTCTTGCCGAAAAAAAGACATTTTGCATTGGGTAGGGTCGTTTCTCCGGTCCTGCTAAACTCAGATTTTACTGAGTGCGTAGTGTGATTCACGTTAATGGCAATCCGACTTTCGTCACCCATATGTGTTTATTGTTGCTTTATGTTAGGTAAAATGACGGCCTGTAAGTGCAAGGTGTGGTGTTATATAAAACATGAATTCGATGGTTTTCCAGGCACCACTAATCATCTGACCTGACACTGTAGCTTTATTAAATTAGATAAACGATCTCGGGATCCACAGTACCGTTGCCTAAAAAGACTTGTTGTATGAACCAGGTCTCAGAAATCTCAACAGATACCACTGACGTATCAACAACATTGCCTGTTACGGCAACAGCATCGGAATAGCTAGGTAATGTGAGCGGATAGGTATATGCTACTTGCAGTTTTTAGTGAGAATAATAAGCGTGTATTTGGAATAATCATATAGAAATCGATCTCGGTCAAATACGGCCGTCCGCTCGTCTATCATTTGCACGGGGTTATATGAGAATCGTATTGAAAATTTTACACACAATTAGTGCTTCTGTATCCATTCTAGAGATTCAGTGGGAATATATTTTTCCCACTGAGTTTCGCTGCAATGTGACCATTTATCTAATGCACAGGCGAACGACAGATTTGGACGGGTTTTCGAAGTTAAGGGATACCGAAATTGTACAGCTTCTGTGAGCAGGTCGTTGTGCGAACACTTAACTGAATGTAGAACTGTGGTCCACACAAGCTCTTCCAGAGAAGAAACATGCTTCCTGTTCGTGGGATAATGCATCCCAAAACTGTTGGGATAACTGATACTCCATCAATTATGGACTACCCTGCACAACCTGCTTACCTTCTTCAGAATCCATGCCCCACTCCGCCTTTTATCCTTAAGTCACGTGTGATTTGTGTTCTCATTCAGGCTGACGTTTACCACACGCATCAAGTCGTGCGTGCAAACTAAGTTCCAGCGGAGAATATGATTACCTTCGCCTACGACGATATTGCAAACAATCCCAAGTGAGTATAGCGTAAAATTTTCGCTGAATGGTAGCAAATATAGTGTACAAAAGGCGGTTCGCTGTTTAGCTTTAACAGGTCTCATTGTTTTTCCCTATTTCTCATATATTTAATTGTTGAATTTAAGCTGCAGATATTTATGGGGTTTTGTGTGTCACTTCAGATGTCTTAACAGATTTTCATTAGGTTGATGCCTTTTAATGAATGTAGATGCCATAGAACCCTGATGCAAGCAGCACCTTCTGATTATGAAGTTGGCGATGGTGATGATGATATGTACTCGTTTGAATGCTCGTTTCCGCAGTATGAAATGAAACACACTGATATCTAGATGTCGCTCTAGTGCATCAGCTGATGATTTGGAACAAAGTAGACAATTTAGTAATCTAAATATTTTGCAATGCAGCCAAAGAGAAGAAAAGCCCTCTAAAAGCAATAAAGTTAGTTCTTGCAAGCAGAATTTAACAATCGTAAATCGTTTATAGCTAAATCGTTCATTCGGCTCTAGCATCATTGAGGTGCCTGGCTGCAATGTCCCACGACAGTTGTACAAGGCCTAGGATACTGCCAGGATTCCCAAGCCTCCCAAGAGATCGGGAGGCAGGGGAATGGTGGTAGTACGGAACGTCCGGTCGGAAAATTCGCATTTTAGCCACTTGGGCCATCTTCATGTACAATTGAATTAAATTTAAGGACAATGAATATGGATATGCTCAGATAATCTTCTACTGGTGGTGTTTGGAGGTAAATTCACCTAAATAATTAAAATTTGCACAAAATTTGTAATTTTCATTGCGGTGCACACTACGCAGATCATCGTGGAATACCTAAAGTATTTATTCGCAACGGATTACTATTTACCACTTAATCGAATGTGTGACAGAATCGCACACATCGTCGTGAAAATTTATTTCAAAACAAGCCCACCAACCCGATTCAAAGAGAAATTATGAGCGTTTAATTTCTTTCATTTCCACCTACATGTTGATTTCTTCCAGAGGACTCACCTAAATAATTAAAATTTGCACAAAATTTGTAGTTTTCATTGCGGAGCACACTACGCAGATTATCGTGGAATACCTAAAGTATTAATTCGTAACGGATTATTATTTACCAATTAATCGAATGTGTGACAGAATCCCACACGTCGTCGTGAAAATTTATTTCAAAACAAGCACACCAACCCGATTCAAAGAGAAATTATGAGCGTTTAATTTCTTTCATTTCCACCTACATGTTGATTTCTTCCAGAGGACTCACCGCCACATTTCATTTTTATTCCAGAAATCCGTTTAAAGGCAAAGTTTTCCATGACTACAACCACGTTGATGTCTACAATGGTGTGATAATTGACTACCGAGGAAATGTGAGTCTGTGTTCTGGTGCGCAGCAATCAAGTGAATTCCTCCAACAGTTCACCGTGTAACAAAAGATGCAAGTGAAATGACACTGCGGATCAAAACACAGTACAAGCCGTAGCGCATGCCATTTAGTTTTACCATATTACAGAATGTCCACTCCATTTGAACGAGCATTATTCATAACACTGGTCATAGCTAACGGTCAGGCAGCGCATGCCCGAGTTCAACTTTCTGCTTTTGGCCTATCAATTAGGCTGGCGTTCTTGTCAAAAGAACCACCAAACGTGCACGAGGACCAACAGTGCCAGAATAGCTTTCTCCGGGAAAATATCCTGTGATATCCCGAGTGATGCACCAAACAAAACAAGCAGCATGTCCAGGACAGCACATCCAGCTAAAGCATATCATCGATAAGAGATGTTCGAACGTGGTTCAGTTTGAGTTCTAACGTGTGATACTCACTTCAATTATGTTGTATGTTGTACGTATGTTGCCTTCCTCAGATACCGAGGTAGATAAGGTATACTTGGTAGTGCTTCAGGGTAATTCATGTTCAACTCAACTACCAACCCTAGGCTTGGGGAGCAAATCCAAATGTCATCCTTGGCAAACATATCAACAACCGAAATCTTCAGTTTTCAGCAAACAGTGACCATTGCGGGAATACAATGAATGAAGTTGGGGAGCAGATCCTAGATTTCACTTATTTCTTATGGTGAAAGTGGATGGTTACTGGGAAGAGAATGAGTGCTGGGAACAGCATTGTCAGAGGAATAACCGGTCATGCATGTTAATCCGTTTTAGGATGTCACACGAGACAACTTCGTGAGAGTATTAAAAGGCGATAAGAAACTTGAAAACAACAAGAAGAAGGTGCTGAAAAGGTGAGTTGGCGCGGAAGTGGATATTGTTGATGCACTGGCTGATCACAGCCAGGATTCTCGTTTTGCATGTTACCGTCTTCGTATTTACGAAATGCGTGTTTCGTATTCTCGTAAGTAACTTGGTACATAATCACCTTCAGTAAGCCTCCCAGAAGTCAGTCAAAAGGATTTGCTCACTCCACGGGAAACACGGTTTATCCATTTCTGATTTCGGGTTATTATTTAATCATAGACAGTCGGCACTGCACAGAATTTTCAAAAATATTCAGATATGCGCAGTTGTGACTGTTCAAATGTCTCGTCGAACTTGTGGAACATGGGTCGGCCGATCTTGGTTTTCTCGGATTCAGGAATTGTTTTAACTCACGGTGTTGAACAAGGCAAATAAACACTGTTGTTTGGATGATCGAAATCCAAGTCCACTGTCGGTTAATGGCGGTCCCTTAAGTCTGTATCGCTATTCACTCATAATACCCTAAGCTTTTAGAATACCTGTCTCGCTTATGTGGGCTGGTAACGCCGAAGTTGTTCTTTCGAACTTCCACCCACGCCTTCTTAACCCGCACATGATCAGATGAGGAGCGACGGCATACAGAGACAAGCGGGAAACAAGGCAAATTTTTATTCGCCCGCAAACTTTAAGTCTCTCAAATGGTCAATTATACACAGTTTGGGATTTCAGTTGCGACGTAATCCGTAATCACCCGCTCGTTTTGCGTGTTTTCTGATCAAACGTTGTTTCGTACAGGGACCTACGATGGATGTTTCCGTACTTATTCCCAGGTCTCGCGAACCGAACCTTTCCTTTCGCAGTTTGGCAGAAACCCCGTCCATTCAAAAGATTTTGTGAACACTGACTGTTGAGCCGCCAAGTGGTATTTTATTTCTTATCGCCTAGAGTATTAGGTTTGCGCTGCCTGTCACGGACATTTTATCCTGTTGTGGCAGGCTAGTTTTCAGCGAAAACACATTTTCAGACAGAATATTTCGTTAGGCATATTCAAAAGAGTTATTTTTCGTTGCATGGCACATTGTGAGTCTAATTGTTTGCATTTTAAAACTTGGCCAAAGTTGTACAAAACTTTATCTAAGATGAGCTGGAGTGCAACACATTAGAAATCGGTAAACGGTCAATCAGACCACGGAAGGAAAGTGTATGCTCCCTTCAGCCAGTCATAGCTGTATAATATCACACAGGTACGGAGTGACATCCAAACCAACCACTCACACATGATGTCACTTCAGTTAGTGATGAAACATTTGCAAGCTCATCACCACGAGCAGAGAACGAACGAACACCATCTTGGGCAACGACCAACAAACGGAATATTTCCAGATCAGTTTTAGATAAAATCATATGGCTTTTTGGATATCCATGTTAGAAATGGAGGATCGCACAACCGAAATGTTTACTTAGTAGTGTATATATTATGAAGATATTTCATTAAGCAGATTTAATCATTCTAACTAGAGCGTGTTTTTAAAAGAGCTAGGCGTAACTGTTCCAACGGCAAGATGAAAAAACTAGCTAAAGTAGAAAACTGCTTCCAACCAACTTCATGAATTTAAAAACCATAGGAATTAACCAACAGGCGTACAAAGAATCAAATATCCTTGCCATATTCACGTGCCCATGCAAAAAGCAGACCAGTGGAAGTTAATTTAGCTACTGATTATATCCAGCAGCGTGTACAAAACAATATTCTGAACTACGTGTTGGCTATGCTTCCATTGCCGCGGGCATTTTCTTGTGTTTTCCTATGCGTTAGTGCACCAGCCAATAAGCTACTCTTCGAGATCACTTTTGCCTTTCTGCCCACTAACAGCGGTCCTAATGACAACGTGTTCATCTTCTATTCGGGCCATGGTGGGACTTCCTATATTGCCTTCCTAGAAGAGAATGTAAGTTTAGTTAATTTTGGTAACCACGGTTTTAGCACGCAGTTTTTTAATCGGAAGCTACATAGCGAAAAATTTTGAAAAGGCTTACGTAAACATTTTGGTGCAATGACATCGGTAATTCTTTATAAAAGAGAGTTTGTAGTCAAGCTGTTTTGCACATCAACCAAAAAATGGAACACAAGCAACGATGTTCGTACGTCTCTCTCACTAGTGATATCCCTAGGAATTCAAGTTTGGTAGGTCCCGTCAATGTGCTTTAAATGACACCGACACATAGGGTTTGNAACGCAAGTTTGATAGGTCTCGTAAGGTGCCTTCAAAGACAATTTCACATAGATTTTGTTTGCGAAGTCTAAGATCTTTCAACTCACGTGATTTCGATCCATTCAGACTGCTGATCAAACTTGGACACCATAAACAAAGAAGCAGGTCGTTAACTGTCACTCATGCGGCGTGGATTATACGAGGGATGCGTTAAACAAATACTTCCAGACAGGACAACACACACCATTTTGCTTCTACGTGGACAGCGGAAATCTTTAGTAGTATGAAAATGTTTTCGTATTTCTATATGAGAAACCACTCTGAGAAACCTACCAACAGCCTGGTTTATCCGCATTAAGTCAGGGCATAACGTGGCTCATTCTTCAACCAAGAAATCCAAATCACTGGTGGCTGACTCAGCGAGGAACGCATCACGAGCTCACGAGAATATTTCTTCCTGTCTTGCGCTATCTGTATCCAATGGAGCTGAACGATACCCTCGCCTACATACATTAAAATGTTTAACAAATTAATGCTGTACGTGGAGGCTTGCAAATCTGGCTCAATGTTTATATATGTTCTTCCTTCAAATATGGGAAGTAAGGAGTGTAACTTTCTGCCTAATTCATGGATGGATCTTGTGAAATAACATTCAGAAAGTCAAAAATGTTAAAAAAGCGGCGTTGACCATTTACACAGAACGTAGGTCAAAGCTTGGTAAATACATGTTGAGTCCGCGATTTGTGTATGGAAGTAGCCCATGTGGTGGTCTGCATACACAATAAATTAGTTTACCAGGAGTGTGTGGCAAAGAAATAAAAATAATTACGCTAGGTTGGGTATACAAAAAATAAAGAAATCCGAGGGAACAGACTCAATAACAATTGTTCTCTTTACAATAGTTCGTCCTTGGTCCAGGTCAGCGAATAAACAATAATCGAATTATGTTGGTCCAGAGGTCTTCTTTTGAACAGTTCCCACATATAATAGATGTTTGGTGTCAGAGTTAGTAGATGAGACCCACGAATGACCGCTGCAAGCGCGAGCGAAATCAGAAGATAGAGTCGAAGCGCGTGAACACGCTTGCATTATGTAAAATTGTACAACTGCGCGTTTTTGTGGTTTTTCGTATTTAAACAAAAACTATTATGCAATTGATGAATTACGTAGTGTTATAATGGAAGTAAAACAAAGGTAAAATGCGCCACTCTACTCCCCCACCAGAGCGTTGACCGATAAAGGAGAAATCGCTCGAATAAACAAAGTAGCAATCACAAAGTCGCCCACTTCAAGTTTCGTAATCAGCTAAGTGCAGAGGGAACTGACTGGTGGAAGGGATGAGGTTGGCGCGAGGGTTATCTTGGGTATTTGGAGTGAATTTCGATAACATTGATGGGGACATCATAACAAAGTTAGAAGTGTTTCCTCGTTGCGTCTTGTCGGACAAACACAAAAGATGTAGAAGAGATACCGGCTGAGGCGTTCTGTTCGCTTCGAGCGTATGGTCGGTCTCGCAAAATTTCGGGCATATGCTGTTTCAGACGGGTGACGAATGTGACGGGTGATTCGGGCTGTGGGCCAGAAGGGGAAAGCCGTTTACCGGGTAAACGTAAAGTTGTACCGTACACTAGTTCGGCTGGTGAACAGTGAAGATCCTCCTTAATAGCGGAGCGAATAGCAAGCAAAATGAGGGGTAAAGAAGAGGACCATGAAAATGGGTTCATTTGGGCAGTCAATGCAGCTTTGAGGTAGCGATGGAAACGCTCAACCAGACCGTTGGAACAGGGATGATA